>NC_073692.1:167173825-167331861 GCF_029784155.1 Uranotaenia lowii | reverse complement strand
CTTTCGGTCTAACATCCATTTAGCCAAACCATTATTAGGCCCAACATCCATTTGGCCAAGCATCCATTCAGACTAATATTTATTTAGGGTTATATTCATTAGGCCTTTTCGGCAAACCGACCATTCGGCCTATTAACTATTTGGTAGAGTTCCCCAAATGACCCGGCTTTTGAAAAAGTTATGCGCTACAGGCGTAAATGGATCCTAGGCCTAGAACATGGGTGGCCAAACCATGGCCCGCGGGCCACATGTGGCCCGCGACCAACTTTTTGTGGCCCGCGAAGCTCTGTTTGGAAAATCCATGTTCCAAGAACTAAACGATTTCTCTCATTCATTATATATCAGTTGGATAAATATATCTGAATCAACACTAGCAAATTTCAAAGCAAAGATCTGAATATTTCTAGGAAATGATATAAGGTAAAGGAATAAAAATGTATAAAAACTAATTTCGAGAAAACACGCTTTTAAATTGTTGTGTTAGGCCATTTTCCATACATTTTTCGAACATTTCAATTTTCTGTCGAACGTTAAAGTATCCGAATATAATTTAAAAAATTTGAAAAAATAAATCACAAAATACAATTTGAAACATGAAGTATTAATTGGCATCATTTACTCAAAATCGGTTATTTTTGTAGTTACACCCCTTTCGATACAAGGGCCTCATATAAGTTTACAAAAAAGGTTACCGTCACTGAAAAAAAAAACGATTACAATTACAATTTTTAAAATATCAAAATTGTACGGCTTGTACGGCATTAAACACATTATATGTAAATTCCATCACACATTTTTGAATGTTTTCCGATGGGGTTTTGGTGACTACATATCATTATTGGTATGACGCACGTTCAAGCGGACTTTATTTTTAATATTGAAATATTGAAAAAAATCACCGAATCATATCAACATCATAATTGAAATTATCTTTTCACAACAACAACAACCGTTCGAAACTTGATTTTTTTTTTCAAAACCTTCGTTCATCCATAAAAATTTAATAACGTTTGCAAATTATGTAACATATCGAAAGTTTGCTCTGCAAATTTTTCCCATTTTTAATTTTTGGTTCAGTTTTCCAGGGTATATTTTTGAAAATT
Organism: Uranotaenia lowii; assembly: GCF_029784155.1. Lineage (NCBI taxonomy): Eukaryota > Metazoa > Arthropoda > Insecta > Diptera > Culicidae > Uranotaenia > Uranotaenia lowii. Next base: position 167,330,758 of record NC_073692.1, on the reverse strand, counting down.
AAACTAAATCCAAATATATTTCAATTGGCAACGTGCTTTGTATTTGTGTACATCAATAATGAAAAACTAGACAGATTTTGCAGTTGGGTAGAAGAATTAAACTAGAACCAGGTTGGTACTGACAAATCTCTCAGAAGAACGACTTGAAAAAAAAATTATCAAGAAGGTGCAAAACAATTCCATTCTGCAGTTTTTCTTAATTTGTCTATCAAATATTTCTAAGGAGAACGGTGAACTTGAAAACTTTGGAAATTGGGCGGTCATTTTTTTTTTTATTCGGAGACCATAAAAGTGACTTGATGTCCATTGTAGTCACGCGATTTGACAGTTTTGGGATGATTAAACCGAAAAGATTTTGAATTCCTTGAAAACATATATAAGTTTGAAGGGATAATTCATTTCGTAATGCATAATATTTCTACTATTTTTCAAATGGAGCAGAATTTATAAAAATATGCAAGTTACAAAAATGACTAATTAATATTAATCCATACTCAATGTGACCTAGGCAAATGTTTTTCCCATAGCTTTTTCTAAAATCTGATATGTTATCTTATTTTAATCGCCGTCGGGATATATTCTTATTTTAATTTTTGGCATTTCGGCGAGTTGTGAAAATTCAAGGTAGAATATTTAGAAAGAACATGAAAGTATTATAGGTGGAAAGATCAAAGCTAGAGCGCTTTGGGTAGAAGAAATTGAATAGTTGGTGAAAATGTGAGCAGGGCTTTTGTTTTGTGAACAGCTTTTGAACTACTTGCGTGATTCTTTGCCGCACGCCGTTTCAATGTTGATAGGAAGCGATGAAGAAACCCATCGCATTCCTACCCACATTGAAACACGGACGGGTCGAACACATGAGATTGTGTCCGACCGGGCAAAAAATCACCCAAGCAGCGCTCACATGTGCTGTTCTATTGCTAAGCCAATTCTATCGATGCGTGCTACTTTTTTAGGTACATCGGATGGTTGCTACTTTTTGTTTCGCATATTATCCATCCGATGCCTTACTTTTTTGCCAAATGCATCGTGGTGAATTGTGTTGTAATTTTTTTTGTTATCCCATTTCCCCCCTTCTTTAGCCAAGTGATTCTGTTATCTTATTTTAATCGCCGTCGGGATATATTCTTATTTTAATTTTTGGCATTTCGGCGAGTTGTGAAAATTCAAGGTAGAATATTTAGAAAGAACATGAAAGTATTATAGGTGGAAAGATCAAAGCTAGAGCGCTTTGGGTAGAAGAAATTGAATAGTTAGTGAAAATGTGAGCAGGGCTTTTGTTTTGTGAACAGCTTTTGAACAAAAAAGTAGCACGCATCGATAGAATTGGCTTAGCAATAGAACAGCACATGTGAGCGCTGCTTGGGTGATTTTTTGCCCGGTCGGACACAATCTCATGTGTTCGACCCGTCCGTGTTTCAATGTGGGTAGGAATGCGATGGGTTTCTTCATCGCTTCCTATCAACATTGAAACGGCGCGCGGCAAAGAATCACGCAAGTAGTTCAAAAGCTGTTCACAAAACAAAAGCCCTGCTCACATTTTCACCAACTATTCAATTTCTTCTACCCAAAGCGCTCTAGCTTTGATCTTTCCACCTATAATACTTTCATGTTCTTTCTAAATATTCTACCTTGAATTTTCACAACTCGCCGAAATGCCAAAAATTAAAATAGGAAAATCTGATATAGATTTTTTAATACTCCAGAACAATTTGTTTTTGTGGCCCGCCAGCCAATCTCATTTCTGAAACTTGGCCCGCCTGTTGAAAATGTTGGCCACCCATGGCCTAGAACAAGATTTCATGCCAAATTTGAGCCAGATCGGATCACGGGAAGGGGTCGCTCAACGAGCCTGAAGTTTGTATGGGATTTTAACACATTTTGAAGTTTCTTACTCATTCAACAATTTTGTCAAAGATTTCAAATTTTGTCAAGATTCTCGGTTGCAAAATTAAAAAAAAACTATTTAAATTAAACTTCTTTAACTTTTTTCCCACAATCCAGAATTACTCGCGATTTTCGGGGAAGTTTCTTTATCATCTATTAACCTTTGTTCATGAGTCATCTCGAAAACTAGATCTCGTACTGTATATTTGAAACAGCGCCCTCAAGCAGATACTCGTTTTGGCATTTAGTGTTGGGTTTGATTGTTAGTTGTACCTCGTGTATTAGCCAATTCAAGATGTGTGTAGTCACCCAATGCTATGCTATGCTATTTGAAACAGCGCCCTCAAGTTATTTGATATAAACTACTAAAATCTTTGCAGCTCTGGAAAAATGGATTTTTGTTGCCTTATTTGACTAACCATAAATTCAATTTCGAACTTAAATTTACATTCCTGATTTGATTTTGAATCCTGTGTTTTATATTTTGAAGAAGGGTGCAATGCATTTTTTATATTGTGGATTATGAAGGTTTTGGATTTTTTTCATTGATAGAAATATAGATTCAACACTTAAACCAATAAGAAGTATAAATTCTTCAATAAATAATAAGATTCTCTTAGGTCTTTACAAAAAAAATTGATCCCAAATTTTTAATGTTTAAAACCGTACTGGGCAAAAACTCTTGAACGAAAACTGAAGTTCAGATAAATCGTAGAAAATTTGTTCTATCCGACTTTTCTCCGAATGGTTTGACGTTTCTGAAACCTTAATCCACAGGGAGCGACCCCTTTTCGGTCCCCGCATTTCACCATCAACCCTGAAAAAACTTCGAAAAAGAGTAAATTGCACAAACTGGTGGCAAACAACTTTTCTTCCTTTCCCATAGAGCCGAAAAACTGTCCCACCGGAAAGTCATTTATAACGAGAGAATTTTCCTTTCTTTTCATCCGCCCCCAGCATTCCTCTCCACCTCTTCACGAATGTCATTCGAACAGTACACTTTCACTTTCGAATTCCATTGTCCTCTCTGCTGCTTCGTCCTTTGCCCCATTCACCAATTTGTCCCCGTTTAAGTTTCTCGGCCGATGCACGAAGCACTTCCATCCTTTTCGTTCCCCCGCGATGACGGGGAAGAAACAGGCCAGGAAGCTATTACGTTATATGCTGCTGCTGCTGCTGCTTTGCTGCAAACTTCTCCCTGGAGAATTCCCCAGACCCAAACAGCATTTCCCACTATCCCTGTCGTCGTCATCTTTAACCTTCCTCCGGAAGGTCCATCTGCTGGATTCCATTTTGGCTTTGGACCAAAAATGGGAACCTACGAACGTCCTACCGTGTGCGTTTTATGTGCTTCTCCATGATGCAATTTGTGCGCTTCTGCGCAATTGCAGAGAAACGCACACCGGAATGTGCGTGCCCTTATCGGGATTGTGTTTGGTTACATCAACGTTACCCACATTTTGGGGGATACTCGAAAGCCAAGTGCATTGGTGGTTGTGCCAACTGCACAGAAAGCCTTCGATTCTTGCTCTCGGTCGGAACTAGGCCTCTGGGGAGCATTCAGTGAAGCAAGCAACGATGCGATGTGCAGAATGCAAGTGCGCTGGTGTTGGTGAATTTTTCCCTGGTGCGGGCAACTATCGGGAGAGCTCGATTTTTACAATGCACTGCATGTGGAAAACCGAGAATTGGGGCTTCTGAAAACCAATTATTTTATTCAAAAACTAGAAATTTTGTGTTGTTTTTGTGTTTAATTGAAGAAAGTTTCCCAGTTGAGAAAATCTTATCAACACTTTCTGACAATGAAATAAAAATTTCTCCAAGATTTAAGATTTTGAGCTTGAAAGTGACTTCGTATCAAGACTCGTATCACATTAGGACATGTTTTGAATAATAAAACGAGACTAGATCCGTCAAGTAGATCGTAGAACCAGCGTCTGGTTTCAACAGAGGTTGCAGACGCTTCTGTTGACACCCTTTGACGTTTGGCATTGGAGGAAAGGTATATGGGAGAATTTTTTTTATCTTCATCTTCATCATCATCTTATCTTAAGAAAAAGTAAGCAGATCACCGTTTTCTGCATGACAGCGTATAATTTCATAATGTTCATATGCTGCAAAACTAAGATCGATACATGAACCCGTACATGAACCAGAATCATTTTCGTGAGACTAAAAAAATTGTGATATTTTGAAAGTTTATGGAGACTTCATCCTTATCAAAGGAGATTTGATCCTTTATCAGGGTGCCCCTTTAGCAAATATCATGCAAAATCTACAGATAAAAGTTCTATTAACTTTTTGACCATATTAGTATTCATTTCACTGTTTATGTGTGTCAGACTAAAATAATTTTATAAGTTTGTCTACTGTGAAATTATAATTGCATACTTAAAGGCGCAATTTTCTAAATGTTAGATACAAACACTTTTTTGAGTCATTTTTATCAGGAAATTATTGGATGTATACTATTCATTGGATAAATATTTATAATTTCATGCTTTACAATGCTTAAAATCCATCCAGAAGAAAAATATATCTTTTTGAAATCGAAGGATCAAGTGAACTCAAAACATACATTTTGGAAAACTATTTCTTAAAAAAAATTGAGAGTTTACTATTGCTTTGAAAATATGGTACTTTGAAGTTCATGTTATACTCTTACATATTACTCTTACACATACTTTAACACATGACATATTGCAAAAAATTTTTTTTTTGTGTGAAAAACATTTTAAAGTGATAAAAAAAGATCTTCAAGTTTAATTTTGTAAGTTTTTTCAAAAAAAGAATAATAACTCATAAAATAAATTTTTCAAATTTTTTGAGATAACAGGTTTGTTGTTTTGTTCAATTTGGCAAATTTTTCTAGAACGATTGATCTAAGTTAGACATTCCAGTTTCGAGATATACCTGAGGAATCAAGTATCTCCAGGGATCATGTATCCTCATTCCCCCCTACGTTTATCAGGAACCATTTTGGAACTTAGTTTAATCTTCGTTTTTCCCATCTCTCGGTCAGAAAATTTTCCTTTTCTAAAGACGTGTGTAAGAAATTCTAATGAAAATGGCTGTGCGAACGGGAGGAGGGGAGGTCGGCGGTTTAAAGGTTTAACCCCCCCCCCCCCCCCCTCCCCCCAATGGCGATTTTTTCAAATCTAATTTTCAGTTCATGAAATGAAATGACCACAGCAGTGGGGAATTATTGGATCCAAAAAGATTTCAAATGGGTATTAACAAATTTTTCAGAAAATTTTCTCGTTTCCCACTGAGTTTGATCTCAAATCATTCTAAGACCTAAAGTCTAGACTCAGGGCTTTTAATATTTCTGTCAAATAAGATATTGTTGCCAATTATTTGACGTGACGATATTACTTGTTTATGAAAAAAAGGTTTCAGGAAAGAGGTAGGCTTAACAGCGGAACGTTATCCAAAATTTGCGCTTTAAAGGTGTTTTTCTTAAAAAGTGTATACAAGTTCAGAGCAAGGTTGCCGAGAAAAAATGTTGTGCTCTAACGAAAAGTAAATTCTGATTTTCTGTGATTCTACCCCAAAAATTCTGTGACGGTTTTTTGTGCTGCTTTTCAATTAATTTCATTCAAAAGTGATGTCAAATAACGTCTTTTTTACATTTTACTTCAAAAAAATTATTAACGTTACCAATTTTATTAAAAAATTTCTATTCAAAGATTATCATTCAAAATTAATATTGACATAAAAAATAAAATTTCGAAAAAAACGTCAAAAATTCAAACAATTCTGTGAAATCTGTGAATATTCCTAAAATTCTGTGTTCTGTGACACAGATTCTATGATGGAAGTTGGCTCAAAATTCTGTTAAACTATAGATTTTTCTGTAATTTTACCAACTTTGGTTCCGAGTTACAAACCAACCAGTTTAACTTTAGAATTCATTCATGGAATCCTAATTTATCGTACATCGTTGTCAAACGTTGTATCCATGTGACAGATGTATAAAAGTCGAGACAGTTTTCCAAATGGGCAAAAAAAAAAAAGGAAAGAACCCCAACATTCAGATCGATTTATTTAAGATACGGATAATAAAAGAATTTTGTCATGATAAATATTCTGCAGAGAAACTTCTTTTTATGATTAAGTTTTTAAAATTTGTATTCAGTAAAAATCCTTCGTAAAAGGTTTTGAAACACTAATATTGTTAAGCATATCAACAAATATTTTTCAAATTTACAAATCTGCTTTGCAATTCTAAATTTGGGAGTTCCAAAGATAAAATGACATTTTAATTTCAAAATATTCAGATTTAGTTGACAAAAAAATCTAAATTGTTAAAGATTCAATTCTTAAGAAAAGGATACTTCAAAATGTAAATAAGTTTAATTTTTTTAAATCTCTTTTGTCGAATCGATCATGGTTTTGGAATTCATTTAGGAAAAGTGAGAAAAATGATTCGATTAAAATAGAAACTTTGAAGTTTAATTTTGATCTGTACTGTTTTTTAAATATGTGTATTCTTTGTACTTTCCATGTCTGTAACCAATTTTGGAATTGTTTATTCCTCAGCCAGCAGCTTTGGCGTAGTGGTTAGAGTTCAAGCCATCTACGCAAAGGTTCATGAGATCGAATCCCGGTCATGGCATACATAGTACACTTTCTGTGGTCTGGTGGTCTTAGCATTTGTAAAATGCTAGCCATCATTACTTCGAAAGATGTACGCCTATAGTTAAGGAAAGAAGATCTCTTCAAAGAAACATGAAGTTTCACTGAGATCCTATGTGTGTGTGTTCGTTTAAAAAAAAAACATCAGTTTCTTGTTGCTTTTCAAATTTCAATTAAAATGTTTAAAAATGTATGTTTCTTTTCGTTATACGTTTTAATGAAGATTTTTACTAATATGATTCATTTAAAAAATAAATGTCATTTCCGCATATTCCGAAATTTATTTTATTTGCACTTTATTCCGATCTCAGAGAGTTTTTGTTTGAAAAAATCAACTCTGGTTCAATTTTGTCAATTTTGTCAATTTTGTCAATTTTGTCAATTTTGTCAATTTTGTCAATTTTGTCAATTTTGTCAATTTTGTCAATTTTGTCAATTTTGTCAATTTTGTCAATTTTGTCAATTTTGTCAATTTTGTCAATTTTGTCAATTTTGTCAATTTTGTCAATTTTGTCAATTTTGTCAATTTTGTCAATTTTGTCAATTTTGTCTTTTTTGTCAATTTTGTCAATTTTGTCAATTTTGTCAATTTTGTCAATTTTGTCAATTTTGTCAATTTTGTCAATTTTGTCAATTTTGTCAATTTTGTCAATTTTGTCAATTTTGTCTTTTTTGTCTTTTTTGTCAATTTTGTCTATTTTGGCAATTTTGTCAGCAAAAATTGTGAGAGAGCAATTCAATGCTTCACCATGATAAATTTGTAAAGTTTTCCAAACCACATTTTCCGGTTTACCAACAGCAGCGATCTCCAAACAAGAACGTTCAACAACAAGCGATCCACGTTTAGCTTTCAGGGAGACGTTGTTTCCTACATCTTGCACCGAGCCCAAAAACTGCCGCACCGAGGAAGAAAAGTTTCCACTTTGCTGGGCTATGTTTCAAGATTCTAATAAATGCAAATACGAAATGAAAACAAGACTTCCGTTTCGTTTTACTTTTTTTTTGGCATTGGCTCCTGGCCCTCCGGTGTAAGTTGTTTTGCCGTATCAAAGTTGTGATGTTGAATTTGTTTCGGTGTTCTTCCTGCTATGCCTTCGAATTGGCAATAAATCATTGCATAGAAAAACAGTGCCTTTTCCAGCCGAAGGCATGTGGCGACATGCGGAACTTTGTGGAAATTTGCTTAAGTTTTTCTTTCGGCAATCGGAATTTTGAATCTTTCTTGTTTCTTAGAAATTTTTCCTCCATGGAAGTTTCTCGAATTGATTTTGAATGCATTTTTTTTAATAAATCAAACGTTTAAAAAGATTCTTAGAAGCTTAATCATCCGCTCAATTTCAAAAAACATTCGATGAAACTTACGATTGCTCTTGGTTATCTAACAGGAATTGTTCATTCATAACACAACTTGCTAAGGAATCGATAGGGATTTCCTCAAATAAACAAGTTGATCGCTGTCAGTCGGATGCAAAAAATGTTTACGACTTTTTCGCAGAACAAAACGGGCGTAAGATAAGAGACACAATTTCAAAACAACACCCTCTCAGACCAGAAGGATACTGAAAAGAGGAAAAAAAAACAATGAGACTGAGACTGGTTGTGAAAATTCCGCGAAAACAGAGCGAAAAAAAAATTATTTTCCAAATCCACCAGCACAGCATTGCATCTTTACCAGTCCATCCCACACCTTCGGAAGTTGAAAAAGAAAGAAAAAAATCAACTTTGGCGGTTTGCATTCTTATATTTTTCCACCACTCTGGCTTGCTCCCTTGTCAAATTTGCTTCCCAAGACGTTTTTCCGAGAAGAGTTTATTTTGCTTTCTCGCATTGGGAGCAATCGAACCAGCAAGAAAAAAGGAAGCTGCTCGCTCATCACATTTCGAGGAAATTTGTCCGGTTACGGGGAAACGATCGAAGAGAGGAGAAGAAAAAGCGGTTCACTTTTTTTGCATCACTTTCACTTTCCCTTTACGGGAAAGTTGCATGTGCTGCCGCGAGGACATGTGGATGTCCTCGAACGAGTTTCAAAGTACATAGCGGGAGCTATTCGCCTGAATGTATGTATGTAAATATTCGGGGGGTTTTAGGTTCCGTAATCGGTTTCTGGATGTGTGTTGGTGAGGCTGCCGTTTCATTCCATGGTATTGGTAGTTGAACAACCAACACAGAGAGAGGAGAATACTTTTACCTTTTTTTTTAATCATTTTGGAAAACTCCAGAACCAACGAGCAGCTGAGTGTTATGGATGCGGAAACAAGGGAAAACAAACCAGTTATTGGCCTGATGTATTTTATTTGGGAATCTTAAGGTAACCAGTTCTTGAAAATTTTATGAACCTTCAAAATTAACTTAAAAATTTAAAATCCTACATAAAAATCGAGTTTCCATAAATCACTGAATGCAATTTTACTTATAGATCCTCAGGATTTCAAATTTCTTACTAATGAAAAAAAAAACTTTGATAAGAAAATCTCACAGACACAAAGACATGAAACATGAGATATAAGATACGAGATATGAGATATGATAAGGTTGACAGAATGCCCGATTTCATGCGGGTTGCCCGGATAATTTTTTTTAGTAAACTTTACAAAAAAAATCATTAAAGGTTTTTTAAAAGCCTACAATACGATTTGAAATCTGTTGGAAAATTTTGACAAAACATTAGTTTTCAATTTTATTTCTTGATTTTTGTTGAGAAAGTTTTGGATTTTGACAACATTTTCCCGCATATTGCCCGATATGAGATATAAGATATGAGATATGAGATATGAGATATGAGATATGAGATATGAGATATGAGATATGAGATATGAGATATGAGATATGAGATATGAGATATGAGATATGAGATATGAGATATGAGATATGAGATATGAGATATGAGATGAGATATGAGATATGAGATATGAGATATGAGATATGAGATATGAGATATGAGATATGAGATATGAGATATGAGACATGAGACATGAGATATGAGATATGAGATATGAGATATGAGATATGAGATATGAGATATGAGATATGAGATATGAGATATGAGATATGAGATATGAGATATGAGATATGAGATATGAGATATGAGATATGAGATATGAGATATGAGATATGAGATATGAGATATGAGATATGAGATATGAGATATGAGATATGAGATATGAGATATGAGATATGAGATATGAGATATGAGATATGAGATATGAGATATGAGATATGAGATATGAGATATGAGATATGAGATATGAGATATGAGATATGAGATATGAGATATGAGATATGAGATATGAGATATGAGATATGAGATATGAGATATGAGATATGAGATTTGAGATTTGAGATATGAGATATGAGATATGAGATATGAGATATGAGATATGAGATATGAGATATGAGATATGAGATATGAGATATGAGATATGAGATATGAGATATGAGATATGAGATATGAGATATGAGATATGAGATATGAGATATGAGATATGAGATATGAGATATGAGATATGAGATATGAGATATGAGATATGAGATATGAGATATGAGATATGAGATATGAGATATGAGATATGAGATATGAGATATGAGATATGAGATATGAGATATGAGATATGAGATATGAGATATGAGATATGAGATATGAGATATGAGATATGAGATATGAGATATGAGATATGAGATATGAGATATGAGATATGAGATATGAGATATGAGATATGAGATATGAGATATGAGATATGAGATATGAGATATGAGATATGAGATATGAGATATGAGATATGAGATATGAGATATGAGATATGAGATATGAGATATGAGATATGAGATATGAGATATGAGATATGAGATATGAGATATGAGATATGAGATATGAGATATGAGATATGAGATATGAGATATGAGATATGAGATATGAGATATGAGATATGAGATATGAGATATGAGATATGAGATATGAGATATGAGATATGAGATATGAGATATGAGATATGAGATATGAGATATGAGATATGAGGTATGAGATATGAGATATGAGATATGAGATATGAGATATGAGATATGAGATATGAGATATGAGATATGAGATATGAGATATGAGGTATGAGATATGAGATATGAGATATGAGATATGAGATATGAGATATGAGATATGAGATATGAGATATGAGATATGAGATATGAGATATGAGATATGAGATATGAGATATGAGATATGAGATATGAGATATGAGATATGAGATATGAGATATGAGATATGAGATATGAGATATGAGATATGAGATATGAGATATGAGATATGAGATATGAGATATGAGATATGAGATATGAGATATGAGATATGAGATATGAGATATGAGATATGAGATATGAGATATGAGATATGAGATATGAGATATGAGATATGAGATATGAGATATGAGATATGAGATATGAGATATGAGATATGAGATATGAGATATGAGATATGAGATATGAGATATGAGATATGAGATATGAGATATGAGATATGAGATATGAGATATGAGATATGAGATATGAGATATGAGATATGAGATATGAGATATGAGATATGAGATATGAGATATGAGATATGAGATATGAGATATGAGATATGAGATATGAGATATGAGATATGAGATATGAGATATGAGATATGAGATATGAGATATGAGATATGAGATATGAGATATGAGATATGAGATATGAGATATGAGATATGAGATATGAGATATGAGATATGAGATATGAGATATGAGATATGAGATATGAGATATGAGATATGAGATATGAGATATGAGATATGAGATATGAGATATGAGATATGAGATATGAGATATGAGATATGAGATATGAGATATGAGATATGAGATATGAGATATGAGATACGAGATATGAGATATGAGATATTAAATATGAGTTATGAGATATGAGATATAACAAATAGTGAAATATTTTCATGAAATTCAAAAAAGCAGTTTTCATGCATTCTTTTTGTAAGTTATTCTTTAGGTAGTTTATAAAGTTGGTTCATCGTATACAATTCAGTTACTTTGAATGCTTTTTTATTGATCAAGCAAGAGGATAAACTGTAAAACAGGAATATAGGGTATTTAACATTTTTAAAGAATTAAAACGTTGAGTAACTTCCATCAACGAATCCCTCGTCCAACACCAAGCTTTCCACAAGTGAAAACTTCAGGAAACAACCACCAAATAACAGCAATGCACAAAAAACCTCACTTAGCACATTTTAGCAAGGTTCGCATGTTTCGAAACCCCAAAAAAAGTGGTTCCCTTGTTTTTCATTTTCGTTTCAACTCGCTATTTTGCTTTGCTCAATGTCGATTCATCGAAACGCTGATTCTTCATGTGATAACAACAATTCAGCTACAATGTTTTTACCCACCGCCAGCCAGCCAGCAGGAGACGATAAGAACCCAAAACAACGAATATAAAAAAAAAATAACAGAACACTGCAGCAAACCGCGCGTTGTTGTTCTCTTTCCACCTACGAAACATTTTTGGTTGGTTTTCCCAAAACAGCGGTGAAAAAAATCAAAATAATGCCGTACGTAACTGCTAACGAGCGACTCGGGTGGTGGTTTTCCTTGGTAGTGGTGAAAGTTGGTGTTTATTTTGGCAAAAGGGGTAGTTTGGGTGGCAGCGAGCGGCATAAATGATAAGAGAATGGTAGGAACCAACTTTCCATCATCCCCCCTTACCAAACGACATCGGCAGGCTATCGCTCTATTCCATCAGTAAGGGGGGATGATGGAAAACGCAACGCAACAACACACAACTGCTGGCGGCAACAATCGCTTTCACTTTCACTTTCTCCCGAGCCGTTTGCTGACGTGTTATTGCGCTTATGTATCGTGCAAGTCCTAGCACGACGAGTGGAAAACCGGAAGTATGGGTACGTATTCATGAGAGTGTATTGGTGTAAGCCGAATGTATAGTGCAGTCGCTCGCTTCAGTCGGTGAGAGAAGGATGATGATGATGATGGAAAGTAAGAGCATGGCCCTCCAAAACGCGGAGAGAAGTTGTTGGATGACACTCGAGTCAAGCCAGGAGCCAGAACAGGGGGTTCGGTTGTTATGTAAAAGGATAGGATATATCGTGTGTGCGTTTTTCTCGGCGGAAACTGTGTGCCGCTTTTTTAGTTCAAGAGCAACGCATACCACTTGAGCTGATTCGATTCGATTTGGTCGTATCCAAGGCAAAGGACGGTACTTTGCACCCAACCACCCACTCAACAGCCGACTGACTGCCTAAGCCTTGTTCGATTCTGACGAGGAACGTTGTCTGTCGAATGAGAAATTGTGGGTGGGATGTAAAAGGGGTAGCAAGGTTTAGAAATCCATAGAACTGTTTGGTGGACGGAATTGTTTTCCCTTCATTTGAGCAAGGTGCTTCGTGCAATGAGTTCTCTACATACATTGGCAGCTCTTTCGATGGATATTTGACTTTGCTAGCTGTTAATATTTAGGCTTACAGGATCTATCATTTTGAAGTAGAAATGTCAAATTCTCAGATCACTTTAATATATTCCAGTTTTTCGGTTTAACTCAGATAAATTATATTTCTTTATTAAGATTTTTTTAACATCACAAAGCGCATCAAAGAGTGTCACGTATCACATTTTCAGGCTGATACGAAAGATTTGGAGCATTGATTATTTACCTTTAACCATTCAATTTTTACTTTCAAATATTTATTCCACTTTTATACAAGAATTTTCTGTGTAAAAACTCATGCTAAAAATTAGAAAATAAGATTGTCAACTGCCCAAAACTAACATGTATCGCCATTCGAAATAAAATTTGAAATGTCCCAAACCGCTGTTGGAATAAATGTGAAATTTTCTCAAATTATAAATTTCAATTTCATTAAAATATCAAGTTTCGGAGTGAAAAATGGTTTTTTTTTTCTCAAAACAACATTTAAAAAAGATACAAGCCCGAAGATATGTATTTAATTTTAATGAATAAATGTTGAAATTATCATTGGAGGCCCAACACTAACTTTTATTTGTGGGGCCGTTTAAACAGTATTTTATAATAACTTTTATCTGAAATCTTAGAAAATCACTATCATGATGATAGAACATTTTAAGAATTATTTGAAAAAGCTGGTTATTTTGAATGTTGTCTCAATTTCAACATTTTTTTTTCTCATAATGTTTTCGAGGTAATCGACAATCAATTTAAAATAGAATAAAATACATTATCTATATAATTTAAAATAACATTTTTATTCCAAAAAAGCAAATAGTTAAAGTAATACAGTCAAAACTTGATAAACGAGAGTCCAGGGGGCTGAACTTTTTATCTCCCTTAGAAAGGTTTCTCACTTGTCTACTTTCGAGTAGTTTTAGGAATACATTTTCGTGAGAGATAATTGACAGTATGTCACAGCATGATGAAACACATTTATGAACATTTATGACATTTATGAATGAATGCGATTCGAAAAGCAAAATTTCCTATTTTAATATTTTTTGTGCTTTGGATTATCCTCCCGAACAAAGAGAAGATGCCCGTGATTGATGTTTTCCAAAGAGTATTTCTTTTGAATATATGAAGATGTTTCTCGCTTATCCAGGTTAAACTATTTAAAAAAAATAAAGAATTGGTACTGTTAACTTAAAATTCAAATGATTTCAAATTAAAAGATGGATTATCAAATAAAAATCTGTATTAAGAGGTTATATTTTTTTAATTATTATTTCTCTGATTGATTTTTATAGTTATTTTGGCTATTTTTCAGTCCAGGAATTCAATCCAATAACTAAGCTCTTAAAATGCCCAACGTTTCGACAATTTTTAGTGGTCTTTCTCAAGGGAACTGAAAGTTTGTTAATTTTCAATCATAAGAATGAGCACTGTTTTTTTTTTTTGACAATTCGTTTATTTGAAACGGCTCAAACCTTTTAGTATTATGGAGCCAAGGTTCCGCTTTTTTATAACACATACATCGATTGCTTAAATTTACTTCACAAAGTATTTGTACACTGTTATCCGTTAGCCCAGTTAGTTAGTTTTGAGGATTCAGGTTTTTGTATTTACAGTTCATTATTTAAAGCTACTATAGTCAAAAAAATAGAGACGGGATAGTTAAACACGAAGATCTATAGATTTAAGATAAAGGTATAATTCGAAAAAAAAAAAATCGAAAAATGACCATTGTTAACATAATATGTAGTGTGTGGACTTCCTTATTTGTCTATGATTATTGTCAATTTCGTTTTTGTCTTAAGTTTAAAAGTCCAGTGTTCTAAATGTTGGATAAGAACGACAACACCATCGGACAAATAAGTAAGTCTCAGAACACATATTAAGCTAAATGTCTAATGTTTAATAAATAATAAACTTTCCGATTCCCTTGAGAAAGACCACCAAAAATGGTTGAAACGTTGGGCATTTCAAATGCTTAGTTGTTTGATTGAATCCTTAGATCGAAAAAAAAAAAACCAAAAACTATGAAAAATAAAAACTCGGATTCTTATTTTTTAATGTCGAAATTTATACGAAAGATTATTCTTCATGTTTTAAGATCAAAATTTAAAAACTTTAAATTGAAAATATTGAAGAAAACATTGAACCATTTAATTAAAAAATTCAATTAAAATTCTGAAACGAAAATTCCAATTCAACAAAAAATATGATGTATAAATTAAAAATTCAGATAAAACCAAGGGAAATTTTCGAAAGCCGGAGACGTCACTTCGGATGAACTTCGCGAGTTCTTTCCCTATTCTCGTGGTCACTGTGGGTGAGAATCAGCGCATTTGCGTGACGATTTAAGGTGAGAATTTTCGGAACCTTTTCAGGTGGTGACGATAAAGTAATACATAAACGAAAAATTTGTCGGCCTTGAAAAGCTTATCACTCTAAAGAAAGACAGTTTGAGGAACAATCAAACAACGTTGTTCAGATTTAAAAGTTTTTGAGAATTTGAATAGAAAAAATGTTTGCTAAGACCAATTACATAAACAAAAAGAAAAAAAAATCATTCAAGTTTGGGACGAACAAAATTTTTTCCTGTTAATTTTGATCTTTCGAATTGGATCCAGTTACAGCCATCGGTATTTTTTTTTTCCATTGCGGCTTGAAGGCTCAGCATTTTTATTAAAATACACTTCTTGGATCGCATAAATTGACAAGATTTTTGTACCGTGCAGCTGCACAACTCGATAAGAGCCTATAACAATCTGGAAATTTTACCACTTTTACAGATTAAGTCACTTATGAATAAACTTTTGTCACTTCACCCACATAGCCTCCGGTAATAAGAAATCAAAACCTCACGGTTACTCCGAAGTGACTCGACATTCGTCACCCCACGCGCGGCGCAGAGTAAGGGCCAATATTCCAGTTAGTTTATAAGAATTAACTTTAAATTTGTCAAGGTACAGAAAAAAATTGAAAAAGTTTCAAATACAGACCCCGTTCGTTTTTGGCAACATTCGATTTTGGCAACATTGGTTTTTGGCAACATCCTATTTTGGCACATGTGCCAAAATCGAACGGTTTTAAAAAACGACATTACCTTTTAGTTTTCTCTATAACAGGACCAAAGTCAAACACCAAAAATACGTTTTTATGTTCAGAAGTGGTGATAGAACACAACAATTTATACAAAAGTTTTTTAAGAAAATTATAAAGTACTTATAAATTACAAAAATTTAAAAAGTTGAAAAAGTTCAAAAACTAATACAAACAAAAGACTAAAAATGACAAAGTCAACTTAAAAATGATGAAGTACAACAAAAACAGCAAAAATGACAAAAAAAAAACAAAGATTATAAACAAAACAAAAATAGTGCAAAATGCATCAAAAACATAAAAAAACAACTACCTATAAAAATCCTAAAAATGGTCGGAAATTGACTTAAAATAACGTTTATGAAAATAAAAATAGTTATTTTATAAAAATAAGAGAAAAAAAACCGTTCAATTTTGGCAACATTCGATTTTGGCGACACGAAATGTTCGGACATGTTGACAAAATCAAACGGGGTCTGTAGTTGCTTGAATTTTTAAATTGAACTTGGATCTGTTATTCATATCTATGTAGAGCTAAATCTTAACATGGAAAATTTCGATCAAGTTAGAGTTTTAAAAAAGATGCATTTCTTATAAAAATTTCATACGTAAATCGAACCTTTTCAGATTTTTTTCGCATGTTCCAGGCTTTTTGAACTTTGAATCAGGCATAATCCGGGCTCTTGATTTCAAAGTTTTCAACCCTAAAACCAGGCAATATCCGAAATATTTCACACAAAATCCCAAAAATCGTTAAAAAAATCAAGAAGAAAAACACTTGAAACGTTTACTTTTTATAAAAACACATCAGCAGATTTTTAATTGCATTTTAGGCTTCCAAAAAAAAAAATGTTCATGTTTATTTTGACCAAACTAAATATAAATCATAATTGAATGCATAAATTCAAAACTACGATTGTTTGATTTGAGTTTCTTTATTGTGAGTTTTTTTTCAAAAAACTGAAAAAATCCGGGTAGTTTACTAAAAAACTTCCTTTGACAATTGGGCTAGGCTGGAACGCTCTCAAATTTTAAACTCGATATCCGAAATAGTCCAGATAAAACTGGGAAATCTGGTAAGCTCACTTAAACTTAATTGAATAAGTTAATCTTTAAATGTATATATGGCTGCTGTTTTCAATTCTTAGCCTTTTTTATAACTAGAAAAATTGTTTGATTAAAATGAATTATTTTTTTGATTTTGATTTTATTTTAGTTGATTTGATTTGTTTCATATGCATACTTTTTTATAATTCTACTAAAAAAGTTAAAATAAGTACTTTGCGCTCTGTTTCTTTGTGAATAAATCTATTGACACAGATTAGTAAAACAATAAAAAGAATTAAATGCAAGATGAAAACTGAATCATAAATAATGAACTTAACATATATTCTCTTTAAATAAAAAAGTGATGTGATGGATTGAAACTTCCTTAATATTTAATTTTCATATGTTTGTTAAATAAATTCTGTTAAAATTTATATTTTAACATATGAAAGATCCCAAACCATATGTCATTTTTCTCATTTCTGTAATTTTTGTAATTTTTGTCATTTTTGTAATTTTTGTAATTTTTGTAAGTTTTGTAATTTTTTATCATTTTTTGTAATTTTTGTGATTTTTTGTGATTTTTTGAAATTTTTGTAATTTTTGTAATTTTAGTAATTTTTGTCATTTTTGTCATTTTTGTCATTTTTGTCATTTTTGTCATTTTTGTCATTTTTGTCATTTTTGTCATTTTTGTCATTTTTGTCATTTTTGTCATTTTTGTCATTTTTGTCATTTTTGTCATTTTTGTCATTTTTGTCATTTTTGTCATTTTTGTCATTTTTGTCATTTTTGTAATTTTTGTCATTTTTGTCATTTTTGTCATTTTTGTCATTTTTGTCATTTTTGTCATTTTTGTCATTTTTGTCATTTTTGTCATTTTTGTCATTTTTGTCATTTTTGTCATTTTTGTCATTTTTGTCATTTTTGTCATTTTTGTCATTTTTGTCATTTTTGTCATTTTTGTCATTTTTGTCATTTTTGTCATTTTTGTCATTTTTGTCATTTTTGTCATTTTTGTCATTTTTGTCATTTTTGTCATTTTTGTCATTTTTGTCATTTTTGTCATTTTTGTCATTTTTGTCATTTTTGTCATTTTTGTCATTTTTGTCATTTTTGTCATTTTTGTCATTTTTGTCATTTTTGTCATTTTTGTCATTTTTGTCATTTTTGTCATTTTTGTCATTTTTGTCATTTTTGTCATTTTTGTAATTTTTGTAAGTTTTGTAATTTTTTATCATTTTTTGTAATTTTTGTGATTTTTTGAAATTTTTGTAATTTTTGTCATTTTTGTCATTTTTGTCATTTTTGTCATTTTTGTCATTTTTGTCATTTTTGTCATTTTTGTCATTTTTGTCATTTTTGTCATTTTTGTCATTTTTGTCATTTTTGTCATTTTTGTCATTTTTGTCATTTTTGTCATTTTTGTCATTTTTGTCATTTTTGTCATTTTTGTCATTTTTGTCATTTTTGTCATTTTTGTCATTTTTGTCATTTTTGTCATTTTTGTCATTTTTGTCATTTTTGTCATTTTGGTCATTTTTGTCATTTTTGTCATTTTTGTCATTTTTGTCATTTTTGTCATTTTTGTCATTTTTATCATTTTTGTCATTTTTGTCATTTTTGTCATTTTTGTCATTGTTGTCATTTTTGTCATTTTTGTCATTTTTGTAATTTTTTGTCATTTTTTCAATTTTTGTCATTTTTGTCATTTTTGTCATTTTTGTCATTTTTGTCATTTTTGTCATTTTTGTCATTTTTGTCATTTTTGTCATTTTTGTCATTTTTGTCATTTTTGTCATTTTTGTCATTTTTGTCATTTTTGTCATTTTTGTCATTTTTGTCATTTTTGTAATTTTTTTTTCATTTTTTTCATTTTTGTCATTTTTGTCATTTTGGTCATTTTTGTCATTTTTGTCATTTTTGTGATTTTTGTGATTTTTGTCATTTTTGCCATTTTTTTTTCATTGAAGCGGCACACCACCAAGGCTGTCGAAACAACTTCTGTGTTTTTGCGAAATTCTGTGATGGAAATAGCCTCAATTTCATGAATCAGTCATGAAAAATTGAGTCTTTTTTTACATTTTACTAGCGAAAAATCAATTAACATCACAAATCCTATTATGTTTATCCAAAACAAAAATTTTGGGAAAACATACACAATTAGAAAAATTGGAGAATTAGCCAAAATTCTGGGTTCTGTTTCACACAGATTCTGTGATGAAAGTTTGCTCAAAATTCTGTGAAATTATAGATTTTTCTGTGATTTTGGTTACTTTGCCCACCATACTCCTCCATGCCTATGGACGCTACTGTTCTCAGCACGTCTGACAGCAAAAATAACAAACAAAATTACTAAAAATAAGGTTGCCAGATTGCCTGGTTTTATTCGGGTTTGCCTGGATATTTGATACAAAATTTGTGCTTAGTTTGGCCCGGCTCGGTTGGCCGGATTTGATTAAAAATTTTCGTGATTTGTCCCCGAATAATTCACTCTATTTGGCAAATCAAACATAAAAAGCAACTTACGCCTCCGAAACGATTTTTTTTAGCAACTTTTACAAAAATTATCATTTAAGGTTTTAAGGAAACCTTTAATACGATTCAAACTCTGTCGATGAGTTTTGAGGGAAATAAATGATTTTCCGATATTTTTTCTTGATTTTTTTTGAGTAATTTCTGGATTTTTTGAAAATTTGTTCGGATATTGCCCGGTTTTATGGTCGTCACTTTTAAAATCAAATGCCCGGATTATATTTAAAATTGCTAGGTTTTTTTCGGCCCAGATACGTGCTGAAAAAATTCTGGCAACCTTAACTAAAAAGCAACGCGAGTAAAACATTACTCATGCTGAGAGCTCAAAGTTTTTAAACTAATGCGGGAAATGCGGTAATATATAAAACAATTTACACTATGAATCACAATGGAAAAGATTTCCTTTGAAGAGATTAATGTTGAAGATAAAAACCATTTTTTTTGTAAATCTATAGCAATTTAACTGAGTGAAATAAGTCAACCGGTTAAAGCCTGTAATTACAGTTTTAAAAAAATTAAGAAATTTACAGTTCAAACGAAAAGATATTAACGGTTTGACCTAAGTTTTGGGATTTTTTTTTAATTATTAGAAAACATATTTAAACTAAAAAGAACATCAATATGAACCAACAGTTCCGTTGTTTTCTAGAGTTCTTTTTATGACTCAATATCGTTTCAAAATTTCAATAATATCACTAACCAAATTCAGAACCAAACCTTTCTGGTCATTAAAGAATTAAAGACTTAGTGTGTAAAATGGAAAAAAAATAACTTATCTCATAAATATTTGTCTGATTTCTGATTTTTTTTATTCTAGTTCTGGTAGTTCTCGGAGCATCTGACCGATCCACATTTCAATAACTTTATTTTTTCTACTCGTTCATGGATCATCCCGCTTATGATCCATTTTCTAAAAGCATTTGCATTCTCCATTTCCCGGGTGTATCGTTTCTCTTCAAACTTTTTCTTCTCTTTGCTAAATAGCTAAATTCATTTCGTCACTAAACCGGTTTCTAAAGCATTGCTTTCCAGTGCCAAAATTAAGTCAAATGCCTGTTTGTAGTTGTTCTTGGGCGGTGCTTTTCCATCAATAACCGTAAAATTAATTACTCCTACAACGAGAGCAGAGCAAAAGTCTCGCCATTAACCGGAACTACCGGTAACTTGAATTATCCCATGGCTTCGAGAGGGCCAAACCTATTCCAGGGATTCGAGGGTAGTAAAAATAATTTTTAACAACCCTTCAGCATCCGGTTCCGAACTTGAACCAGGGATTAGCTTTTCTAATGGGACCGGAAACTGCAAGGTGTGTATGCTAGTTTTGTGCCATTGTGAGTTGTTTTCGGGGGAAAAAATAATTCTAATGGGCTTATGTTTTCGGGAACCTATTTTTATTCTCGGGTGTTTCCGCTTAACCATTAAAGGCAGAGGGACATCATAACCCGTTTTAACTGGACCTAGGAAAGCTCCCTGGGGAAAGCCGGTTTTTTATTTGCTTGATGAAAAATTGAAATTATTCTCTTCCCTCCGGTTTGGGGTCAAGCTTATTTTCTGGAAAACAATAAAAAGGTTGCAAACTATCGGAAAACAAACTGGTTCAGCACCTTCGGTCAAATGGAGCGGATAATTAAATCTAACTCTGTCCGAGGAAATTAATCTCCAGAGATGAAGCCTTATGCAAGGAACTAGGCTTAGCGATTTGTGTGTATGAAGATTAGTGCTTTCAAATTAGGTCGTTTGCGGAAAATGTCCTCTCCAGTTGACTTTTTTTTATTCATCTCAACATCTGCACTGATAGCTTTTTAATGCCTAACCCAACTAATGGAAACAGTTCATTTGGTTTTTAGTTTTTCCCCTGAAAGTAGTCTCCTTGATATGGGTTAATCCCAACGAACATATTTTTTGTGTGAAGCTTAATTGAAATGTTATTCTAATCCATTTTTATTGTCTTGTTTCAGATCCAACACTAAAACTGCTCAAACGGTAAGTTCCTGATAAAATAAAAAACGTTCGACTGCCATTTGAACAAAAATGTCTGATTTAAGCGGAAATTGCACATTCCACCTAATTGGAATGATCAAAAGCCTGAACTGACTGCAAAGTTCTGAACCTCCATACATTCAGAATCATCACACGAATCACGTTGAATTTGACCTACAAAGCACATTTCATTCGGCACCCATCAATGTAGCTGACCTTTTGTTAAATAATTTGAATGCATTTTTTTTTTCATTACATACGCTTAATTCGGCAGTCGTCCCCAATTTATGGAAATTAATAAGCAATTAAAAATGCACGACATTCATCGGCTTTTTTTTCTATGCTCGGTTGTCAATGTGCTGCATACATGGAGTCTTCTGTATTTTTTTTCGCCCTCCGAATGTTTGTCGTAGGGCAATTGTTTACTTTACCAGACGATTTTTGTTTCTAGCCAAAATGGCGTGAACCAAAGTGCATTGTTTGGATCATTGTTTGTTTTTGTTTTTTTTTTAAATGAGTGAATTTTGAGCTGCATTGTTGATGGAGCTTTGATATGGATGGAATTTGGTTTCAATAACGTTTCGAATTATTGATAAACTTTTTGAAATCAAATTTTCAACAAGGAAAGTTCACCAAACTGCAAAATAAATATTTTCCTTAAAAGGTTAATGAAACCATAATAAACGGCAGTCGCAATGTTTCTTTTATCATTTGATTTGACTCTTAATTTGTAGAAGGAATCTCATCTGTCCTAATTAGATGAACTATCATTTCTGGATTCAATTAAGAAAAAAATCGATCTTCTAAGAAAAAAACCTTACTTCATCCGTCAATCAAAACAGGAACTGCTGACCGAAACTAGCAAAAAAAAAAACCTAGGAAATTGATGTTTCAACCAAATCATCCCTCAGGCTCATTCAATTCGAAATTGAAAGTGTAAATTACTTTAGCCCATTCCTGGTTGATGTTGGTTGATGTTGCTCCCTGAAAATGTTCACAGCAAAAATAATTCACACCGAAATGAGTGGCTTCTGGAAATTCATTACCAGATAAGTTCTGCCCCGGCCGTTAGTTTTTCGAGGTTCGAGGAAGAGTCTTGGAGCGGTCTGGCTGTAATCTTAGATCTAAAAGCCGTACTTTGTTGGCCGCTTCATCAGTCTGATGTTTAATTTCATCGGTCACGTTAGCTCAAACTTAATGGCAAGGAAATTTGTGGTTGGTGAGGATTTTTCACGCCAAAGCGAGGAATGATTAATTTACACGGAGGAAGAGTGGTAAAGGAGAAAATGTTTTTAAATTTTGTTATTGTTGACTTCGTTTTGCTTTAAAACATTTACAATCGAATGGTATGTTTATTAAACAAAAAACCAATCCAATATACTCAATTTAATTTTCATTACCGGTATTTAAAGATGGTCTGCTTAAAAATGAAATAAGAGCAAGGTAACAAAACTCACATCTCTCCGGGGTGCATTTAATTTAAAAACTGATTATGACTAATTTTGGGGTGCTGAATCTTCTATTATATAAAATTCTCTTGTAACGGTGTTTGTAGTACTACTACTCCGAAATGACTAAACCGATTCAAATGAAATTATTTTTAGAATATTCTGTAGGCATGCGAATCGGTTTATATCGAATAAAAAAACACAAAGTCGCACCAATTGTCCGTAATAATTAGATTTGTAGTTTTTTAATCAAATGAAAGTCATGGCATCCATTTTCTCGAGATTTTTTTTTCCTTTGGGCGGTTTGTTTTTCGTCTCCATGGTCGAGGCGTCACGAGCCAACGTCGCGAGAGGATAGTAACCATGGCATAGAATACTGATTATTGGAAACATTTGGGCGCGTATTTCTCAACCAAGCCTAATTTCAAAGCACATGTAGGCGCTATGAAGCCTAGATGAGATTTTTTTTCTTCTTGATTCCTAGCTCATTTGTACAGCACATGGTAATAAATGACGCCTAGATGTGACCCGGATTGATATTTTGTCGATCGAATCACAACCAAAAAAAACGATTTTGAAAACTAAAACTGTTTTGATTTCGTGTTAGTTATAGCAGCAATTGTTGTCTAAAAATATGAATTTAATACTGAAGCATACGAGGTAATGGTATGTCTATTTGCGGAAGAAAGCGGGAAGATTCACATAGAGTTGTGCAATCCAACACGCCTAGAAGGTGAGTTTTGATTCATATCGATACCACAATCCGATGGAAATTAACAGACACATGAACTGAACATGAGCTTGTCCTCTGAAATAGATTATATAGGATTTATGTATTTAAAGGTTGAATGCACAGAACTTTTTAATTTTTTGCTAGCAATAGTGAAAGTTAACAATAAAATACACCACTTTTCATAATATCATAATAAAAAGGGAGAATATGCATTTTCTGGAAAAAAAAATTCAGTTAAGAAAGTAAACATTTCAACATTTACAACATTTCTTCATCTTTAAATTTTTGGGCCCAAATAATCTGATTTTTTTAAATTATTCAGTTCCTTTACACATAATTCAAGTACGTACTTAACATAAGAAGTGTGTTTTTGTTTTACATATTTTGGCTACATAGAAGAGACTCTTAATCCGCTTTTTTGTTGAAAACTTTTTTGTGATTGATATTTTTTTTATTTTTTGATACATCTATCATTTAAGAATTTCCTCTCCTAAATGATTGAGCTTTATGTGCAAGAGGTCAGAAAGGTGAATGTCGTGTGTTGACCTGAAGTGGATATTTAAAATTAATGTTTTTGTGAATGAAGTTCTTTGCTTTAAACAGCATTCAGTAAAAGTGGAGTATTGTTTTTTCACTTCCCTCAATAAACGGGACAAATGTTAACTTAGAAACATCTTTTTGGCAACATTTTTCAATATTTAACTTTCAACAAGAGTTCGTCGAGAACTGATTTAGTTATGCAACAAACGAAAATTGATTATTTTTTGGAATAACTTATTTTTATCAAATTTTAAATATGGTAAAATCCGTTGGCACCTGCGCCGATGTATCTGAATTGAAATTGAAATTTGATTTGAGGATTTATATTAAAAAATAGAAGCAAAAGAAACTTTGATTACTGTTTTTTAAATCTTCTCGGCGCAAAAATCATCATTTTGAGCTTTTGTGTAGTGTTTACATGCAAATTTTTAGAAAATGTTCATAACACCGTCGAAGAAAAAATAATTTTTTTGATCAATTCATTTTTAGAAAATCTGCTTTTAAATCGATTGTCAACAAACAGATAAGGTCAAAAAGTTTAAATCTTGAAAAGTTTCTAAAGGACCCTCAGCACAAAAAAATTGCTGTACTTCTGTCGAACACGAAAATTTAAACATATTTTTCTCCTTTAAAATCATTCTTTTTTATTTGCACTTTTTGCTCAAACAAATAAAAATATAGTAATTTGTATCAAAAAAATATCGTCA
This sequence comes from Uranotaenia lowii, assembly GCF_029784155.1. Taxonomy (NCBI): domain Eukaryota; kingdom Metazoa; phylum Arthropoda; class Insecta; order Diptera; family Culicidae; genus Uranotaenia; species Uranotaenia lowii. The sequence goes on along the minus strand of NC_073692.1, from coordinate 167,305,697 downwards.
GATTTCATACCATGACAAGGGCTGTTAAGCATCATTTCCAGTTGTAATGTGTTATTTCTACAAGTTTAGTACATGGCGAAAAAAATATCAACATAATTTTCACAGGAGAATGTATTTGGGTACGAGATATTTTTCAATTTACAAAACATTCTGCATTGCACTGCATTGCAGTGTGAAGACGGAAGCGATAAAGGGAATTCCATATAAATTGCGTGGTATAGCTTGAAAACTTTTTAACCAATCAGAGCTTCCATACAAGTTTGTTGGCATAGATCGAGAACTTATCAAGCAAAAGGAAGAGAGGCTGTTTGAGTACGAAGAATTTGAGACCTTCCCTTATTTCTGGATGGAGTCGAAAGAAGAAGGCAAGTCTTTATTGATGTTATTTTTGGCATTATTTGAAAATTTATCAGACAAATAAAGCAAAATGTTACGTCATTTAGATACCTAAAACGATTTAATAATAAATTGTGAGCACTCCTTGCATTGCAAGAGGGAAAGGGCTGGAAGTCCATTTCATTAAAACATACATATTGAAATAATTATAAACTATATAAAGCTTTTTAAAACAGAGTTAAAGTTTCAGATCTTGAAAAACAAATCAATTCTAAGTAAAAACTACATCTTTGTACTGAAGTTAGAAACTTCAGTTGCTTCTTTTTTTACAAAGCATTTGTTATTAAATTATGCTGAAATTTGATTTGAAACGCTGTATAGGAAATAAAACTGGATTTAAATTATTTCTACAAATTTAAATCAGTTTTGGAAGGTGTAGCAAAGCACACCGGGTCAGCTAGCAAGAAATTCTAACGCCATTCCAACAAAACTAGTGAATTTGACAAAATTTGACAAAAGATTCAAATTCAAGGCGTAGTCTAAAATAAGTTATTCAAACATAAGCATCAAAAATGTTGTTTTCCTGTGTTTTTATAATGATGTTATAAATTCAGGTTGCCTGATTGCCGGACTTTTTATTGTTTGCCCTATTATTTAGTATAAAATTTGTGAAAAATCTGGCCCGGACCATGTTGCCTGAGTTTCATTACAAAAAAGCCCTGGTTTTGACCTATTTTATTCATTTTATTTGCCAAACCAAACCAAAAAAAACACAAATTTTGTATTTTTTTTAATAAATGCAAACAAAGCGATATATTTTGCGCTTATTTTATAAAAGTAATCTTGAAAGATTTTATGGAAGCTTTTAATATAAATTAAATTTTTCTGACGAGTTTTGATGGAAAAGTTTTTTCTTGATTTTTGTTTAGTATTTCCTGGGTTTTGACCAAATTTTCCCGGATTTTGTGTGGCCCGGATACATGCAGAAAAAAATTCTAGCAACCATAGTCTATATGTTTTGTTATTTTTTAGTTTTTGATATATTTTCCTGATTTTTTTTACTTAAAAATAAATAAATATTACAAAGACAAAGAAGTGTTTCTGTTTAATGGTGATATTTTGTTGATTTCGAATCCAAAAACATGCTTCGAAAGCTCAATCTGATTCATCAAATAATGTTTTAAAGAAAGCATACTTCAAAGTTTTTTTTTGTGAAAAAATGCAGAGATATTTGATTGCATGGATTGTAAACTAAGCCACACTGCATTTGAGAAAAACCAGTCGATTGAATTGAGAAACGATGCAAATTTAATTCAATGTCCTCAAATTAGGAGGAGTCAAATAAAAAAAAAAAAAAAAACAAAATGACATGGGTTGATAGTCCAGTTCAGATTAACATAACAAGCTATTCAAAAACTAAACAAAGTTTAGAATTGAACTTAAATCGAATAAAAAATTTATAATAAAAAAAGGGAAAAAAACTTTTTTTTTGTATTATAATGTTGATTATTTTCACATTTTGATTCAAATTTGAAAAGTGAAAATAAAGAAATTTAAATATCATCATTTATTATTGAAAATAATTTTATAAAGGTGGGAAGGTTTCCAGCTTTTTTTTCGAAATTCTTTGTATTAAAATTTGAAAAAAATGTTTATAATTTTTATTTAAAACCAGCTGACATGGCAAACTTTGTTGAGCCTTTAAAGTTATTCACAAACATAATATTCATGTAAAGAGAAGTTAAATTAATTATATTTTATGTTCATGAAACATGATTGTTACCATAAAACGTAGTAAATCGGGGCAGTTTTTTACTATTCTTGGACTATTTTCGTAATATTTCAATCAAATTATTTTAGGTGGAGCTTAATTACACTCAATAAAAAAACTTTTTTTCTATTTATTTATAAACACTCACTCATTTAATTAGGAATTTTAGATTGTATTTTTTTCTTTATTTCTTTAAAATTTCTCTATTTGTTTCTGAAATTTTTTTTGAGTTCTTCGAACTGAAATCTTACGGAATAAGTTTTTTTTAAGTTTTTGTTTTCATGGCAATAGAATAGTCAATAATATTATAAATTGTGAAATTTTTTTCGGAATTTTGTTACAATTCCTAATGATGGTTCAAAATCTGGCTTCGAAGATATGTTATTATTTTTTTTACGTTGATTCAATATTTTGATTTTCATTGTGATCTTGAATGCGAAATCAGAAATGGAATTCATAAATTTTATGCGCAAATTTTAATTATTTTCCATGATTTGTAACATTAGAGTGTAATACAATGTTTAGTTGTATATATTTTTAATATTTCAATGCGGTTTTTGTTCTTACTTCCAATATCTGGTTGAGAACTCTTCTTATTTAGATATAGATTCATAATTGTTTTTTGACTAACAATGTCATATTCCAAGCTTTTTGTGTTCGAAGATATTATTGGATCGAATACCTGTTTTTGACTTCTAATACTAAGTTTTGGATCTGTTTAGTTGTTTTAAGTATTTAAAAATGTTTACAGTCATAGTGATAAATATTCTTTTTCTTGAGTACCGTAAAATGGGGGAACTTTGATCAACATGAAATTTTTGCAGATAATCATCAATAACTCAGTAAAAAGTTAAAATATCTGAAAACTGTTAATTACGTCTGATAGCCTATAAATTGAGTTACAAATTAGCTGAATTTGGATTTTATTAGAAGATTTTTTATATAACTTTAAATGTAATTTTAAAATCCTAAAATATCTGGTATTTCGAAGGCTTACAAACAATCAACTCTCCTGATAAAATTTAAGCATTTAGAAGCAAATGGGTTGTTTCGTGTAAAAGTTCAACTTTTTTCTATGTTTAGGTTTAGTATAAGTGTTATTTTTATGTTCTTTTGGTGATAATTTATAAATATTGAATAAAAAAAGTGATTTTCCACAAGAGAGCCCGTATAGTAAAAATGGTAAAACCCTATCAAACGGTTCAATGTGAACAAAAATAATATAGGAGCAGTGCGATTGCCTTGAAAATTGCATGAAGGCAAAATTTCGTTTGTTTTTGAGGCCAAAAACCATTGAGAAATGTTAATTATTTTTACCCCTAAATGTATGCAGAAACATTGTTCATCTTTTGATTATAACTGTTTTTGAAAAAAAAAACTTTGAAAAAATCAGTTAATTCCTAACAAAAATTACTATTATTAATGTTTATGCCATCTGTGCTAAATGGCACCACGAAAATAATTTTGAAGATGTTGAGGTACTCAAAAACCATAGTGATCAAAATTACCCCAAAACTCGAAATCTGGTTTTGTAACAAACATTTAATTATAACCACCAATGTCGTTTGAATTTACTACAATCAATGATCACGTTTTATACTCCTCACCTCAGTAAGTGTTTTAAAATTTTAAGGTATTACGAAAAAGCAACCCCTTCCAAAATATTCAAAATTGATTGAAAAAAGTGATCAAAGTTCCCCCAGTTTACGGTACCTAATATGACATTGTGTAGTAAGTATGGCCAAAACTGAAAAAAAAACATAATAACGGGTTAAATAAGATCACCACAATTTTCCCTGCACGTATTGGGGCAGGGTAGATCAGGGCTATTTCTCTTAATACCTGACGATATCAAGGTGTAACAATTTTTGATAGTAAATTTTTAATCCAAAAACGAACAATATTAACAAATTTGTTAAAATCCAGAAACTACAAATCAAAAAATCATTAATAAAAACAGTTCAATTTTTTTTCTTCGAATACATCAGCAGACTTTGAATTGTACTTGAAGCTTCCAAAAACACGATTCATGTTTCATAATTAATTTGTAACAACTTGCTCAAAAAAATTCATTTTATTCGCAAAAAAAAATATAATGACTAAACTAGGGTTTGATAGATTTAGCGAATAATGTGGATGCTATGGAATTAATTAAAGTTTGCATATAAGAAACTGAAATTTACCAGTTGTCCAGACGTTTCGAGCTACTCTGGCATTCGCTCCTTCTTCAGTAGACAAAATTTTTGGTCATCGTCTAAACTACTTTGATTTTGAACGAAGTAGTTTAGATGATGGCCAGTAATTTTGTCCTCGAGTGATTTCCAGAGTATTTTGAAACGTCTGGAACACTGGTAAATTTGGGTTTTTATCATATTATGTATAAAAAAAACACTGAGAAAAGTCGATAAAATACAAGAGCAAACATTCACGGCGATAAATTCAAATACAATAATGTGAATAAATACTTAGGGTCAAAATCAGGACATTTTTCAACAAAATTCGAGCAACCGAGCCGCACCAGAACTAATTCAAAATATGTATGAAATATCCGGGCAAGTCCGGGTCAACGGGAAAATCCTTCAAGCTATGGGTAAATCAGCTTGAAAACGTTTAAGTTGTCTTGATTTTTTAAATAGCATTATTTTCACCCCATGAGTAAGATTCGAAGGCAAATCGCTTTTTTTTACTGACCTTTTACACAGGAAACAAAACAACCATAAAAAATACCATCTATTTTTGAATCACTTGCTTATTTTCTATCTCTCGATTAACAACTTTTCGAAACAATTACACCAAAACCGATACCTGAATACACAGCTTTTGGACCTTGAAACCAGAAGTTTTAAGGCAAACATGAGTGTTTTTTTTTTCGTTTCCAAAATGTGTCACAACGACATCAAATAACTAAACAATCTAAATGTAAAACACCCGTGAACTACATGAATATCGCCTCAACCAAGTCAACACAGATTATCTCCATATCCAGTTTGGCCCAAATTTGTTTAATAATTCAACATTGAATCCAGTTGCTTTACCGGAGAGTTCACTCAGCCGTCGGGCAAAGTGCGTTTCGAGGGCAGCCCCACCAATGGTTTTTTTCTATCTTTTCGTAGAAACCAGTACCCCGAAAACATGCTGCCATGCGTTTCTGCATCGAAAGTAACGCACCCGAAATCCGATTCGCATTCGGGGTGATCCGAAATGTCAAACTTTGCTATTAATAAAAATGCTTTCGGCGTTTGATGAGTGAACGGAACCACCGATTCGTGAGTGAGTGGAGTAAAAACGCACCAAAAGCACGGCGCGTCGCAGCCGTTTGTTTTGCGTTTTGTTGGCGCACAGTTTTATCTTGACAGAGGTCACGCACACGCACCAAGACCGTTTGGTTTTTACTTTCCCAAACCACTTCTTGCCCCCTTACAATTTTTTGGTGAGTGCGGTTTGTTGTGCGCCAAAACGTGAAAACGCTCCAACGCAAACGCATTCAAGCTGCTGCTCCGCTTGGCGCATTTGGATTTTGGACTAGGTCAGCGGATTTTTTTTTCCTCTTAATTTTAGGTTTTTGGCACCCAGCAGCTTGAAAGGGGGAATGCGGTTTGGGGCGTTTTTTTCTCTGTTTCGTTGCGTTTGCTTTTGCGTTTGAGAAGTACGGTTGCAGAACGCACTTTTTTTCGGTTTCACCTTTGCGAGAGACAACATCCGTCGGAACCGGCCGAGCCAGACTACCTTGAAATGGTGCGTTTCGGCTTGAAAAAGTCGTTTTTTGTAGGAGTGCTGGAGAAGTTGAAGAATGCATCTCCTAACAAAATGCTGCTAGAAGCTTGAAGTACGTAGAAATGAAGCGACTTTTTTTTACGCCAAAAAAACGTCAGTTTGTCACAAAACTCAAGCTCACAGGGATTATAACGCGATTAAAGGTAAACGAAAGTAGCTGACGAGCGCCTAAGCAGAGACGACGCCACCGTCAAGAAGCGTTTAGATAAACGAGGCTCCTAATTTGGTCTAATTGCTGCTCGAGTGACGCCAATGTACGTGTACGCCACGTGCTGAACGACGTGTTTCGTACCATCAGCAAAGTTGCAGCCGGCGTCGTCCCCGGACAGGCGCCGCCGTCGTTCCTGTAGGTAAAAGACTAAATTTTCACCTACCAAATGCCTCTAGGGGCACGTATGTAGAGTAAAATAGGAGCAAGACTTACTTGTTACTTTCAGACTCAACCAAAATAAATGTCGGTACAATGGTGGGCCCAGTTGTCCGGATTTCCTCGAAAAAATGCCCGGATTTTGCCCAGATTTATTCACTTTATTTGGCAAATCCAACAAAACAAAAAAAAAACAAATTGTGTTGTAATTTTTTTTAATTTATGCCTTCAAAACGATTTTTTTTTGAGCAAGTGTTATGAAAATAATCATGAAAGCTTAACTGGAAGCCTAAAATACGATTCTGTCGACGAGCTTTGAAGTTAAGCTGAGGGCGAGAAAATTTCAACTATCAAAAATAATACACCGGGGAATCACTCAAAATTAAAAAAATTGGGAAGATCAGAATCAGAAAAATCAATATTTACTTCAGCCAATTACTAAGGGAAAAAAATTTTCCACATTGAAGGCATGTAATAAGAAAAAATCGCCAGGTCCGGACGGATTGACGTATGAATTCTATACAAGCCATTTTGAAATATTGAAATTCGACTTGCAATATGTTTTGAATCGATGGAACTTCTACACCTCCTAAAGAATTTACTGATGGTATTTTCACCTTGATTTAAAAATCTTTTGATATAATAATATTCGACCTATAAGGTTACCTAATACATATTATAAACTTTTCATTTGAATGTTAGCAAATCGAATTCAACTATTATTAGATAAATTAATTGATAGAGGACAAAGCGCTTGTGTTCCAGGACGATCGTGTGCTAGTAATTTGAAGGAAATCCGTCGAATAATGACAAAAGCAATGGAAAATAAAAAAACCAAGGTTTTTTGCTCAGTTTGGACCTTGCCAAGGCTTTCGATTCTGTAGATCATAATTTTCTTTGGAAAGTACTTGTGAAATTTGGTTTTCCTGAAATGTTCATATCCTGTTTTCAACGACTTTATAGCCAAGCTTCCTCCAAGGTTCATTAGAACGGATTTTTTACTCAGGAAATACGAGTTCAATCTTCTGTACGACAAGGCTGTCTCCTTAGTATGTTTTTATTTGCCCTGTACATAGAGCCACTTATTCGGAAAATTGATGAAAACATACTTTTGATAAGTTCCTTAGAGTGTAGTTTTCGCCGATGACATTGATATGTTTCTAAGAAACTCTGAGGAGTTTGATGTTGTTTTAACAAAAATCAATTCTTTCTCAAAGTATTCTAAAATTCAGCTTAATTTACAAAAATCTCGTTTTTTTCACATTAAAAATTGCCCTGGTGGCCCGTTTCTTATTCCAGAAACAAATTATTTAAACGTACTTTGAGTAGACTTTAAAAAAAAACTTGGGACGAAAGTGTTGACCGAAATTATGGAAAACCGATTGCCGACATTTCTCATAGGACATCTTTAAACAATTTTAAGATTTCGAGTTTATTGGAAAAATTTAGTATATAAATTCTTTTGTCCTGTCCAAGCTTTGGTACAAAGCACAGATTTACCCTCCAAAAAATAAACACCTAGCTCAAATTAAGTCAATAGTTGGACAATTAGTTTGAAAAAATAATATGTTTCGAGTAGAAAGGAAGCAACTTTATTAAGAAATTGATTGAGGCTAGGGATTGATTGATCCAGAAGAAAAATGCAAAGCATTTTTTGTAAGAAACATACAAGTTGCTCCTTCAAATGGAGAATATTTTTTGAAATTAAACCATCTAGGAAGACTGACGAGGAATCAAATAGAATGGATTTTGAAAGCGAACCATCTCAAAAACAGCCCTGTAATTGAAACTGCAAAACGATTATAAAGATCACTTGTCTTTGGCGATACGATCAAGCCCAAAATTGAAGAATATTTATTTAATGTTATTCATTCTTGATGTTCACTGATCGATCAAGTTTAAATTTATTGTCAAATTAGGCCGGAACAAATTTCAAATCTTTCTTTTGTCACCCAGAGTTGGAACATCGCGAGGGGGGGGGGGGGGCAATAAAAAATAATGCGAAAAACAAATAAACTGGAATGAATTGCACAAAATCTTGCATGCAAAAAATTGCATGCTATATCATTGCACAAAACCTATAAAATAATGAAATTTTTTATTGAAAAATTCAATAAAATCAAGAATACACATGGTGAAATTACTTCCATCTTCCAAAATTACTTTTTTGGTCTTGTAATCTTTCGGATACTTGAATTTTTTTATCAAAATTTCCATGAAATACTAAAAACTTTATTTATTACCTCCTTCGGGTTTTTGGAAATTTCGAAGGGGGGGGGGGGGGAAGACAAAAGAAGAAATTGATATTTGTTCCAGCTTTATCTAATACCCAACAAAAAGAAACTTACTGAATACATGATGAGAATTTATCAACTGTACGTTGTTTATTTTTAGTAATAGCCAAGCAGTCTTTATAATTCTAACATAGAAATTTATTTTTTGTTAAACGTTTCGGTGCTTGTTGGCACCATCTTCAGGGAAAATAACGCATCTGACAGATACATTTTCCCTGAAGATGGTGGCAACAAGCACCGAAACGTTGGACAAATAATAAATTTCTATGTTCGGATTATAAAGACTGCTTGGCTTTTACTAAAAAAAAACTGAAACTGATACTGAATACAATAGTGGAAATTTGAATAATGAATTTTGCAATATTTCTAAAAAAACTGATACGAATGAACATCAATTGAGGTCGTGTTTTGCAAACGAAGATGTAATATTCATGGGTAGAAAGAATATTACGAACCAGTTACAGAATTGTTTTTGTCAATATAGGAGATATACTAAGTAAAGATTGCGAAGATCCTCTCCAAAAAACGGTTTTAATTAGTACGTTATATAGGATATTGCGTGGAAAAATTTCCAAATGCAAATTTGTATTTGTTTCAAAAAAGTATACGCGAATTAAGATGGAACAAAAGAAAAAAAAATTGGAGAATTTGTTTGATTGTTACTTAAATATTTGTTAAGGTAATGAAAAGCTATTAAATAATTTTGTAAATGTATGTTAAGTTCTTTTTTGTTCAATAAAAAAAAAAACTTTTTTTAAAATTTTTTTACTTGATTTTTGTTGAGTAATTTCTGGGTTTTGTCCAAATTTGCCTGGATTATGTCCGGATTTCTGGTCGCCAATTTGAAATCATATACCCGGGTTTTGCCGATTTTTATATAAAATTGGATTTGGGCCCGGAGACGTGCTGAAAAAATTCCTTAGGTTAAACCCTTTTTTTTGAGTGCCTTTGTAAAATAGTTCCATTAAACATCTACTGCAATCATGTGTTTTTCTTAGATCTACAAATTCCTTTCATATATTCCAACAAACTCTAATCATAAACACTTATCAACAGACTTAAAGTGAAAGTTAATTATTTTGAAAAATTCCATGACTGATTTTCCCGACTGATTAAGTCGTGAATTCGTTAACATAATTAAATAGCTTTCAAATTAAAACATTTAAAAAGTTGCTCGTCAAAAATAACGGTTGATATTTGTAAAAAACATTGATCAAAACATCTTAACATTGAAAGAGAGTCATTTTTTTTTAAATACGATTAAGCATTCAGAAAAAATAATTTTAGAGAATACTTTTGATGAGATGACTCCATATTTGGAAAAGGAATTCAAATAAACTGAATTTAAAAAATAATAATCACGTTGTCGGAGGAGATGAAAACAATCATTTAATAACTGTCTCTCATTTTTAAAACTTTAAATAATTAGAAAAAAATATTAAATTAATAAAAATTCCTTGCTTAAAGCCTTGAATAAAAGGACACTTCATTGGTAAGGTTGCCAAAGTTTTCTTAGCACGCCGGGCCAGACAAATTCAGGCTTTTTCTAATCTAGAAACCTGTCCAAATCCAGATATTTTATTTCAATATTTTCGATAAAAAAAAATCGAGCAATATACGGGCAAATCGGTTCAAAACCCTTAAGCTTCTTAACAAAATCAGAAAAAAAACTTGAAAAAAAATTGTTTCATCGAATTTAATCAGCAGACCTCCATAAAACCTTTCATGATTATTTAAATAAAATTTAATTACAAAAAAAATCGTTTTGGACACATAAATTCATAACCGGGCTTTTTTTTACAATGAAATCCAGTCAACAGGGTCGGACTGGAATTTACCCAAATTTTGTATTAAATGTTCGGGCAAATTGGTAAATCTGGCAAGCTTAATCATTGATTCCATAAAAAAAATCCAATGTTTTATTGTTTTTACACAAAAAAAAAACTCCAACACATTTCAAAACCTTCCAAAGACAGTCCATTTTTCAGAACTTTGTACCAAAAATTTAATTGTTCTAACTTAGTTCTGAATTCCTAAAGTTAAATTTGGGGTATCAAAATCTGTTTGTAAAAATTTATTAATGTATTTGAAATGTCAATGCATTTGGAGATAATTGCCATTTTTTTAAAATTATATTGATAAAAATTCCAATTTGTTTGTTTTACTGATTCTATTCAAAGTTATTTAGAGTCAAAATCTAAAATCAATGCTTTTTTTCGGTCATTTATCATTAATTCAGTTAAGTTTTGATTAACATTTTTAAATTGAAGTTCCTTATTGTGAATAAGCGACTGGCTTGTTAAGCAATTTTAAGAATTTTATTTTACTTATTTGCTTTTGGATTTTATCAAAAGCTTTCTATGTTCTCGAATACCAGAAAATAAAGATAAATTCAAATCTAGAATAAAACCAGAATTTAAAGCTTTGGAAAAAATAATCATTGCAAAGAAATTTATTTCATTGAACATAACATCAGATTTAAAACAACTCAATACGAAATAAATTTAAGTTCAGGTCATAAACTGATCCTGATTTAAAATTATTTATCATCGTTATCAATTTTTTTGAGTTTATTTTGAACTGAAGTAAACAGATTTCAAAAATTCCGCGATTATTTTACAACATATTTAATCACAAATTGAAATGTGAAATATCAATTTGGAACAAATATCTTTTTAAAAATTAAGAGAGTATATCTTTTAATTAAATTAAAAGAAGAAAATCTTTATTTATTTTTGTCAAGAGTGTCGAAGATTAATTTTTCGAGTTATCGGAATAATAGGCTTCAATAGATAATTTTTTAACTTCAAATAAAAAGCTTTAAAAATCTCAATTCAGCATTTAAACTAATACTGATAAAGTATAGGTTCTTGAATAATAAAGCAGAAACCGTTTAAAAAAAATCAAGATTTCTTTTAAATAGCGAATCCATATTAGGTTTTTTCTCGTTTTTAGTTAGAGAGTTCTCATTTTTTACCTTGCCGTGAATGTGCACTACTCTACGAAGTATACATTCGGTAGCTCAAAGTATCTCAATTAAAAAAAAATTCAAGCAAATTTTGATAAAAAGATAACAGGTTTTACGGCGTAGATTTCTTTGCGGTTCTTAATGTGTTAGCATTGCGAATTTAGGTAATGTTTACAAGTTGCTACTTTGAATCATTGTTCGAACATAGTTCGAAATTAATTGAGATGTTTTAAGCCACCGAATGTATACTTCGTAGAGTAGTGCACATTCATGGCATGGAAAAAAAATGAGAACTCTCTTAATAAAAAACGAGAAAAAACTTAATGAGGATTCGCTGTTTCAAGGAAATCTAGATTTTTTTTAAAAAGTTTCTACTTTATTATTCAAGAACCTATACCTATAAGATATATCAATTATTTCTTGAATCGATAAAAAAAGATTAAAATGATAAAAGTAAGGGAAACGTTTCTATTTATCAAAACACAGGTTTTAGATTTTATATTGTTTTAGCTCTAAATGTGTTGTCAAAATTTGAAAATTGAAGACCAAAGACAAAAAAAAATCAAAATTTAAATATTAGGACTTCAAAACTCGTTTTTATTTTGAAAATAATGACAAATATAATGCTGAAGTGGATTAGTTTTTTTTTTTAAATTTTAATTATAAGGATTAAAAATGTCCCACTGTCTTTCCATTTTAAGGCATTAAAAAATTCAATTAATTACTCAAAAAAAAAAACAGCTATTTGGGTGCCTATGAATTATATATCACCTTTTTTTTAACATACTGCAAACATTTTACAAAATAATTTTAAAAAATTACCCCATTATTAATGCGCACCTACAATACATCTTGAATTATAATTTTAATAAGTTTACTGGACTCAGCTTTTCAGATTGCCTGGTTCAACCCAAACTTGCCCAAAAATTTTATATAAAATGGGAGAAAGTTAGATCAAGCCCTGTACTCATTTTTGGATAAAAAAAAAGCTCGGATTTCACTTGATTTACACAAAACTCCAACAACAGCAAAAAACAAAAAACAAGTTTTCATAACTTATGACGTTTGCATCAATAAAAACAAGTTTAAACAAATTTTCCAATGTTCAAGTCACGAGTTAAAATTTTTGATTTGTAACAGAGCAATTCATGCTTCAAAAAACAAAAGTGGTTTTTCAAAAGTTTTTAGTGTTGAAATAGTGTAAGAAATGAAACGTTTTTTTTTTTAATTTTTTTTTTTGGTTTTTTGGTTAAAGTTAATTGAGTTTTTGATGTATTAAAATTGTTTGTGTTGAATTTCAGTACAATTATGCTTAAAATGGGAGAAAAAATTCAAGGAATTATTTGGGAATTATTGCTGGGCAAATTGCCCGGTTTTATCCAGGTTTGGCCGGATATTTGATACAAAATTTCCAGGATTTCATTGGAAAACGCCCGGATTTTGCCCTGATTTTTTCGCTTTTTTGCCAAATCAAGCAAAAAAAAAACAAATTGTATTGTAATTTTTTTTCTGTTTATGGCTCCAAAACGAAATTTTATGATCTAGTTTTATAAAAATAATCATAAAATTTGTCAGTTTTTTCGGTCGTCAATTTTGAAATCAAATGCCCGGATATTGCCAGGTTTTTATATAAAATTGCCCGTATTTTCCCGGTTACGTGCTGAAAAAAATCGGACAACCTTACTGTAGATGGTTAAGTGTTTTTCTTCTAAATTTTTATTGAACAATAACTGGGTTTTCCCATAATTGCCCGGGTGATGTCTGAACTTAGGGTTAATATTTTTAGAATCAAATGCCTGGATTGAGACAGATTTTGAGATGACATACCCTGGATACGTGCTAGAAAGATTCTGACATGCTTATTCTGAAGCCAATAACTGAAACAAATTTCAGTACGTTCCTTTGTATCTCTGAAAATGCATTGTGGTTTCCATGTAAGTGAACATACAAAAAACATTAGGTGCATATTTTTCAATTTCCTCTCCCAAACAAAAATTGCTTCCAGAATATAAAATGGAGATGGGGTGTAAATTTAACATTTACAGGAACAGCCCATAAAATGCAATTTTATTACAAAACGTTCCAGGTTCCACCTTTTTGATGGGCAAACCAACTCTGGAGGACTTTTCGGGAAGCAGCAAGCAGCTACCCCAACTGTTGGTTTGCGTTTTTGTTTTATCTGTTCCTGTAATTCGGCTTCCAGTTTGCTGGAATAAAAATGCAAGAGCCATATCCTACCTATTTCAGTTTACCAGTAATGGTTCGGCTGAGTTTTTCCGGGGATCGTTAATGCGAACTGTTTCGGTGTTTCGGGACTTGGTATGTTTTTATATACAGAATAACTTTGAGTTTTAGCTAAAAAGGGGAAGGGTGAAGTTTTTAACCCCTTTTATTGGTTCAGCACCAAAACCAACTGGAAGAAGGTGGCGGTATGACGTTGGTTCCTAAGTAATAAAACTGCAAGTGACAAAAGAGCACAACTAAGAATTTTTCGGTGGGGAAGAACACGGCTGGCTGAATGTAGAAAACTCGTTCCAGTTTGGCAATTTGAAAATTATATAAACCAGTCGATGCTAAAATCGATACCCCATGCAGGGTCAGAAGTCTGGAGCAAAACCCATCCAAAATGATATAGATATCAAATTGAGATTTATATGCTTCCAAGCAGCCCTTTTTCTCATTGGACGAAGAGAACCGAAATGTTTTGCAATCAGGCAAAACGAATCCCTCCAGGTCGTTCGACACAAGCTGCTACACCAACGAAAGGTTTTGCCCGAAACTGATGCAACACACTGCAGAATGGCATCATATTATGTGTATATCCCCCATACTCGGTGCAGATTTTCTTCGCTCGGTGTACATAAAAAACACGCTCCAAAGACGATGGCGATTCACTGCAGATGGTTCTTTCCCTCAAGCGAAAAGACCTTCCAGGAAAATTCGACGACTTCCTGTGCATTTTCGGTTGGGTTTCAGGATTTGTGAAGCTTTCAGAAGATTTTCACTTTCACTCGAGCGTTGCCCACCTGAGGGTTGGTCTCTGTATATGTGTATACGTGTTTGCATTCATCCCCCCTTACCAGATTTTCCACTCCATTCTTGGGTTACCACAGACTGGCTGACTGGCTGGCTGGAGTCTAATAAAAATAATGCTCTCTTCGTTTTCCTTTTACTTGGCATTTTAACGATTTTCTGCTGCAGTCCTCGGTTATGAAAATGAATGAACCGGGAGAGTGAGCTTGCAGATCGATGCTGCTACTGCAGTGCTTGAGCGCTAAATTTGGCGGGTGGGTTCCTAACCAAGCAGGACGGTTGAAAAATTGATGACTACGAAAAATGATGCACATAACGACTAAAGCATTGTATTCTCTCGTAGTTGATTTTTGCTTTCGATTTTTGATTCTGTAAAATATTTTATTTTCCTGATAAAATTTCATAGTTTTTTTTATCCAAAAAACAATTGCATAAATCTTTCCTCGAAAATGGTTCCCGTCTTGGTGTTTGGAAAGAATTTCAGAGTAATTCTGATTGACCTGACTCAATGAAGCCACCGGCAGCCACCAAAATAAAAAAAAAAAAAAAACAAGTGGTTCCAAACAAGGCAACAATTCCACAAAATGATCCCAGTCAGATACCGAATCGAGAGAAAAAAACCATCAACCCACTCATTTTCTTACTACCAAAGTTTTTTCCGCTTCCGCTTTTTTTTTTGATGATTCTCAGTTCCAGTCATTCTGGGGTGTGAAAATCGGAGTTTTGTTGTTTTGATTTTCCTTACCACTGTCTTTCCGGTGCCCTTTAAGGCACCACTGAAGGGAACCCGCTTTAAGGATTTCCTAAGGCCAACCCGTGAAGCTCGCGAGACGTGAATGAAGCAAAAAAAAACCAACACAAATCTTAAACTCCATCGAGAACTTTAATGGGGTTTTCCTGTTTGTTGACGCGGTGCTTACTGCTGACTTAGCGATTCACTCCTTTTTGAATTGGTGGCCGTTGCGGTTTTCTCGGCTCCTGTCGAGGGAATTTTAGCCGGCATGTAAGAAAGCGATTTTTTGACTTTTTAATCAGATAATGGGATCTAGCCGGGGCGTCGAGATTTGTTGCTGGCTGGCTGACTGGCGGACACTTTTAACGGATTTTAACGGGGTCCGGCTCGGAATGGCCGTCTAACATGCAGAATGTTAGATGAAACAAAAAACTATTTTAAACAAGAAGGAGTTTTGAGTTTTATGAACATAATCATGTTTATTTTACTGGAAACAGAAGCTCGTATCTTAGTTCTGTTTTTTAGTAAATATTTAATTTTTGCAACACATTTATCAAATTTTCCATAAGCATAAGATTGCCAGAATTTTTTCAGCGGGTATCCAGGCCGGACAAACCGGGCCATTTTTAATTAAATCCTGGAAAAATCAGGGCATTCGATATCGAAAGTGACGTTTATAAACCCTGGCAATATCCGGACAAATTTACTCAAAACCCAAAAAATTTTCAAAAAAAAAAAAAATGAAAAAAAAATGTTTTTCTCGTAAAACTCATCGACAGATGTTGAATCGTATTTCAGGCTTCCAAAAACCTTTTCATGGTTATTTTTATGAAACTTGTTCAAAAAGTTTAATTTTGGAGGCGTTCGTGATTTTTATGTGTGTTTGATTTGCCAAATAAAGTAATCCGGGCAAAATCCGAGCATTTTTCAATTAAATCCGGACAAATGGGCCGGACCGGACTGTTCCCAATTTCAGTATTAAATATCTGGGCGAGCCCGGATAAAACCGGGCAATCTGGCAACTTTAGTTTAAGTGCATGTGTTTGGAGCCAAAGTTCAATAGTCTTGGTATTATTAAAAAGTTCTCTGAATTTGACGATTTATATGATTAAAATTTTTACATTTGATTCGCAGAAGCAGTTGAATTTTGTAGTATATCAACAAAATTCTGTTTTTTATTTGTTTAAAAAGGGGAAAAATCACAACTAAGTTGATCTTAATCTGTGGAAAAATATAATTTTGAACTGAAACGGATGCCTTCTTCTAGTCTTAACACCATTTATCAAGCGTCTCCATAAAACATACCTCTTGTAACTACTAGGTTCATCCCTTCGTCATGCCTCACTCTTTGCAAGCCATGTTTAAATTCCCATTTTCCTCCTGAACACGCTGCTTTCACCAAGAAAAAAAAAGAAACTTTCGGCAAATTGCGTAACACAACGCGCCGCTAACTGGCGCCACATTCTAGGCTCCAGGAACGAAACTTTGTGTGAGCCTATGTCACAAAATCCTGCTGCCGTTTGTCGTCGCCGGTTCGTGGCCATTCCAAGAGCATCCGCAACAGCAGCAGCCTTGCTTGCAAAAAGCCTTCCTCCTTTATGTATCCCCGAATGTTCCAGCTCCCTTCTCTAGCTGCTGCCATTTGCCCTATCCGGAAAAGAAGCTCCCACGACAACCCATCTGCACCACTATACTACTCTCTTAGAGCATCCCCGTGTGCCAGCCAAGACATTACATAAAGTGTGCCAACAGGCAAAAAGCAATTCCTCACGCACAAAAACAGCAGCAGTGCCACTGACTGGCAGCCAGGCGTAGCACGCACCAAGCACATAGAACATAATTTAAAATTTCCACCACCCGGACTATTCCCCCCTTCGCCCAATTCCACCACTTGTCCTCTCTCTAGTCCTGTTTTTAACATCACTTCTGATATCATCCCTGCCTGTGCCAGTTTGCCACTCAACCGACAATCGTTAGTCTTCCCCGTTCCGCTCCCAACCAATTCACCATCTCTGGAGCCACCCTTCTGTTGTCGTCTTAAGGGACCAGGGAAAGGAGCGAAGCGAGGAAGGCAGGAAACTTCCTCCCGTACAAGGAGATGGATTTTTCCCAGTGATTTCACGAAATAGAGTTGTGAAACGCACTCTCGCCTCGCTTGCTAGCTAGCAACCGAGCAAAAATCATCCGGAGCTGGCCGGGCTACGCACCGAGAATAGTGCTGCTGCTTCACTTCTTTCTGGTTGGCACACATACACCTTCCCCCACGCGTCCTTCCGCCAACCCCACTCGATGCTGCTCGGGACGTCATTTTATCGGTTCATGCGCATTTCGGACGCATTCATTCGCAAATAGAGAGTGCGTTTTCCCATTCCCACGACGATGAAGGCTAGTAGGAACGGGTACCCAACAACTGTTCTTCCCTTCCCAACTTCTCCTCTATTAAGTCGACGCATCGCTCACGCACTTCCTCCTAGCATCACACCGTGTTAACGAGGAAAAAAGTGCAGTGGTACCAGAAAAATATCGATTTTTGGCTTGACCGTATATTTTTTGTGGCAAATAGTTACAGAACACATTACAGTTCTGATTATTGGCTCATGTACGATAAATTTTAAAATTTGATAATTTTCTAGTAAACGGGCCCGCTTTTATCCGGTCTTGCTCGAATATTTGATACCAAATAAGGGAAAGGGCCGGTTTTCCGGATATCATTCCAAATGCTATGAGTTTTACTTCATTTCCAAAATCAAATAAAAAACTCAAACTTAAATAGTAATTAAAACTTTTGATGTTTGGAACCGGAAACGCAATTCTTTGAGTTTAGATACCAAATTTGCTCAGCTATTGCTTGAATTTCGGGTTGATTATTTTGAGATCAAATATCCGTATTTTGTCAGGTATATATAAAAAAATATCCCGGATACGTCTGGGAAAAAATGGCAACTTTATTTAAGAGCATTGACCGTTTTTAATTCAAAAACTTTTCAATGTACATAATTTTCTAAAAAACAAACGCACCCAATATTTATGTAAGCTTTATCCATGATCTGTTGTTGTTTGACATACAATTCTAATTTTAGGAGCATTACACATTTCTTAAAGTGTAAGATTAGGTAGATATTGAACAAAAGTAAGAAAATATTTTCTTTAAACTTATCAAATTAATTATCATTCTTATTAATCAATCAGCACTATTTATTAACTTGAATAATTTTTTTTTGATTTTTCAGTCGTTACGTTATTATTAACAACTAATTATACACATAGAGAAAACTCTAAAAGAATTCACGTAAAATCTCGCGTTTACGTTCAAATTGTACTACTACTTGAATAATAACTCAAAACGCAAAAAAAACCCGATTGTTATCTGAAAAGTAAACAGCACTCTCCAAACGTCACGAACACATGCTACCGACACGGCCTTTGCTGAGTAACACCCTTTCTGCAGCAGGGCTGTTATCAATCAAGACGTTTTTCATTCCGGGAAAATAAAACCGGTTTCCGCCCTAGATTTTTCGCCCCGGGGCTAAACCCGGGCAATTGAATGCAAAATGCGTACATTGCGTGCAGGCACCAATTTTCCGCAGCGCTACACTGAAAGCTGCATTGTGAAAGAAGTCGAAAAGAATGAAAGGGGGAGGGGGGAAATCCCAACCCAAGATATTAAAAACGAAGCAAAAAAATGGGGAAAGCAATTTATCATGCAGTCCGCGCATTATTGCACCCACTCTCTGCCACCAATTTAGAGTTGGCATGCCTACAATCAAAATTTGACCGTAGCGTCTGGAATGGAAACAGCGAGGCTTGCAGTGTTGTTTTCATTGCTGCTATATTTAATTTTTCGGAAAACTTGTAAAACCCGTTTCTAGACATGTTTTCGGTGCACGCACTTTTTCGGCGGGTCTGTTCCAATTTGACTTATTTGCGCTTACTGCATACGCAACGCATGTCGTACACGTGTACATGTTTCCGGTTATTCGTTGTTTCCAAAAAAAAAAAAAACACAATGAAACGGTAGATGGAAGCGATTGACATTTATGTGCCCGATTGATGGGGACATTGTGATTAAAAGGTGTTCACCAAAATACAAAATTAACTATACTATACTATACTATACTAACTATACTATACTAACTATACTATACTATACTATACTATACTATACTATACTATACTATACTATACTATACTATACTATACTATACTATACTATACTATACTATACTATACTATACTATACTATACTATACTATACTATACTATACTATACTATACTATACTATACTATACTATACTATACTATACTATACTATACTATACTATACTATACTATACTATACTATACTATACTATACTATACTATACTATACTATACTATACTATACTATACTATACTATACTATACTATACTATACTATACTATACTATACTATACTATACTATACTATACTATACTATACTATACTATACTATACTATACTATACTATACTATACTATACTATACTATACTATACTATACTATACTATACTATACTATACTATACTATACTATACTATACTATACTATACTATACTATACTATACTATACTATACTATACTATACTATACTATACTATACTATACTATACTATACTATACTATACTATACTATACTATACTATACTATACTATACTATACTATACTATACTATACTATACTATACTATACTATACTATACTATACTATACTATACTATACTATACTATACTATACTATACTATACTATACTATACTATACTATACTATACTATACTATACTATACTATACTATTAGGATATATTGACAGTTCTACACGAACACCACCTTAGCAGAAGGCCTCAGCCCTAACCTCAAACCATGGGAGAATAGAATCGATTTTTGAGAAGGGCGCACGATAAACGCGATTTTCCGGTACTAATATCGACAAATTCGTCCTATCGAAAAGCGATACATAGGTGTTCGTTTTTTTGTTGTTTTGGATGTTCAGGGCTGCCAAGTGCATTGATATTTGGAAAATGATTACATTTTTTTAATTGCATTGTTATTGAAAAACATTTTCATCAGTACTGAGAACTTGCAACTTTCCCGTCGATTTCTATTCGAATGTGATATTAAACGCATCATTTATCTACATGAAATAACAACTTACTGTATCGCACACTTAAACGATGTAGCGAATTTTGTTGATATGTTTAAAATAATCAGAGCATGTACGCGTTTATTTTCAAAGTCAACATAGCCGGGGCTTTCATCAATTTACTTGTTTGTAACAGTGAATGACTTTGTATTCGTTTAGAAGTTAGAAACAACTCTTTTTAACCTACCAAGCAGTACATAAAAATATACTTCAGATGTTTTGAATTCACCTTGAAAATTTATTAGCTAAGATGGCTTATCTTCATCCATTCAGGAGCGCCCCGTAATTAATTCAAATGTTAAGCTGTTGATAGCTATAAATTTAATCAATTCAGAAATATTATAATCAGTTTAAAACAAGCAAGTACTAATTTTAGTAACGAACCTAGCATCACTGGTGAGGCCGCCAGCAAATCAAAATTTGAGGTTATGGCTGAGGCCAATTTTTCGCCAATACTATCGTCCGTATATACCCTTATACTATACTATACTATACTATACTATACTATACTATACTATACTATACTATACTATACTATACTATACTATACTATACTATACATGGCCGTAGGAACGGGGGGGGTTTTGGGGGTTAAACCCCCCCCATGAGGGTCCAGAAAAGCAAGCGAAATATTCTACACTAGACTCAAAATTTTAAAACTAATGCAAAAATTTCAAAAACCCATCCTAAGTTGAAAATTCTGCTATAGTTTTTCAAAATTTTCTCACTTCTTCATAGAATAAAGTTGTCAGATTTTTTCAGCACGTATCCGGGTCGGACAAATTCGGGCTGTTTTAAATAAAAACCTGGCAAGATCCGGATATTTGATATCAAAATTGTCGACCAAAATCCAGTTAATACTGGGCAATTTTGGTCAAAACCAAGGAAAAAAAAATTCAACTCAATATGTATTTTTAAGTTTGATTTAAGAATGAACATTAGAACAAACCCGGGTAAAATCCAGACTTTTCCAATGAAATCCGGGCAACCGGGTAGGATCGGACTTTTCCCAAATTTTCTATTGAATATCCGGATCAATGCGGTTAAAACCAAGCAATCTTGCAACCTTATCATAAAAATTCCGTTCTGAAAATTAAATTTTAAATTAAACCCATTTTGAAGGTTCTGGTTCCATATTCTCATAACCAAAATTGAATTTCAACATATTTTCGTATTTCTGATTTTGTCCAGTTTAGGATTCTTGATTTTCAGTTCGAATAATCATAAAAAATTAGGAATGAAAAGCTGATTTGAAATCCTTGTTCAAATTCGGTTCTGCATTTCATATTAACATTGAATAATGTTTTTCGAAAATCACATGCATTTTCAATAGTTTTCAAAATGTAAAAAAAACAAGAATTTTGTTTAATATTCAAATTCGAAGTTCCCAAATTTTATTGCAACACAAAATTTTAGCATTTTAAACTTCTAAATGGCGATCCAAAAAATGAAAACTCAGATTCAGATTCATCATTTGAAATTCACATTTTATCAGATTCAAAAAACTGATTAAAGTCAAATAATTAAAATAATGAATTAAGCTTAAACCAGCAATACAAAATTTATGTAATAGATTCATGAATGAGGGCTCAAAGACTTGCCTCCTAAAATTCTAATCTGGAATTAAGATTCTCAAATCGTATTTTTGTACATTTCAGCAATCTTATAAAAAATCGGAACAAACTCAAAGTTCAATTTTTGAGCTCAGGTTTAGAATTCAGATTTAAATTCAGAAAAGGATTTTGCTTGTGGATGAGTTTTTCAGACAACATAAAATTGTTGAAAAATTCAAAAGAACATAAACTTTAAAATTTGCTTGTCAACTCATTTTCCAGATTTCATTTTTTTAAAACAGAATTAATTTGTACATACAATTCAGCTGAAAATCACAAATATAAAGTAGAATTTGAGTAAATTTTCTAGGTTTTGATTCATGCCTAATATCCCAAATTATATTTAAAAAAAACATCCGCAGGATTTTTATTATGTTATTGATTTTTCATGAAAAATGTTCCCTGTTAAAAAAACATGTATCTGATCTTCGCCTAAAAATCTGCACACAAGTCTTTATTTTCTCAGTGTTTGATTTAACATTATTAAAATTGCATTTTTTTTAAAGCCAAATTTCAAAAGAAAATCATAAGTTTAGTTCAAGTTTGTATCAAACAAATTTGATCCAAAATTTTTTTATCTCTAACTGTTTTTTTTGGTGGAAAATTTTATTTATTTTCATCAAAAGTTAGAATCTTGGAATTTGTGAAAGAGTTTAGAAGAAAAGGCTTGTTTGATTTGAGAAATTAATTTAAGAAATTCAAGGTAAGAGCTTATTTTATGCTCAAATCAAATAACTTTTATCTACCAGAGTTTTAAACAAGCTCAAAAATTTTGACCATCGATAGAAGCAAATTTTATATTTTGTTTCTAGAGGTTACTTTTTTAAAGGTTTTATTAATGACACTATACCATCCTTGTGGCATTTGTGCCTTCTCTAAAGTTACGATTTCATACGAAAACTATTAATGAGTACTTAAAAATGAATAATCATATAGTAACAAACATATTTTTTTCCGTGTGTTGTTGGGCAAAAATTCATAGATAAAAATTAGTCACCAAAACCCCCCCCATGAGTCGGTTCTTCCTACGGCCCTGATACTATACTATACTATACTATACTATACTATACTATACTATACTATACTATACTATACTATACTATACTATACTATACTATACTATACTATACTATACTATACTATACTATACTATACTATACTATACTATACTATACTATACTATACTATACTATACTATACTATACTATACTATACTATACTATACTATACTATACTATACTATACTATACTATACTATACTATACTATACTATACTATACTATACTATACTATACTATACTATACTATACTATACTATACTATACTATACTATACTATACTATACTATACTATACTATACTATACTATACTATACTATACTATACTATACTATACTATACTATACTATACTATACTATACTATACTATACTATACTATACTATACTATACTATACTATACTATACTATACTATACTATACTATACTATACTATACTATACTATACTATACTATACTATACTATACTATACTATACTATACTATACTATACTATACTATACTATACTATACTATACTATACTATACTATACTATACTATACTATACTATACTATACTATACTATACTATACTATACTATACTATACTATACTATACTATACTATACTATACTATACTATACTATACTATACTATACTATACTATACTATACTATACTATACTATACTATACTATACTATACTATACTATACTATACTATACTATACTATACTATACTATACTATACTATACTATACTATACTATACTATACTATACTATACTATACTATACTATACTATACTATACTATACTATACTATACTATACTATACTATACTATACTATACTATACTATACTATACTATACTATACTATACTATACTATACTATACTATACTATACTATACTATACTATACTATACTATACTATACTATACTATACTATACTATACTATACTATACTATACTATACTATACTATACTATACTATACTATACTATACTATACTATACTATACTATACTATACTATACTATACTATACTATACTATACTATACTATACTATACTATACTATACTATACTATACTATACTATACTATACTATACTATACTATACTATACTATACTATACTATACTATACTATACTATACTATACTATACTATACTATACTATACTATACTATACTATACTATACTATACTATACTATACTATACTATACTATACTATACTATACTATACTATACTATACTATACTATACTATACTATACTATACTATACTATACTATACTATACTATACTATACTATACTATATAGTGTCCAAACGCGCAATCAAGTACCTAAGTGTGATGATAGACGATAGGCTCAGCTTTACGAGCCATGTCGATTACGTGTGCAAGAGAGCGTCAATGGCCACGGCCGCACTCACACGGATGATGCCGAACTCCTCGGCCGTCCAAAGCAGCAAAAGACGGATCCTGGCAAGTTCGACCACATCGATCTTGCAGTACGGAGCAGCGGCCTGGAGGCAGGCCCTGGGAAGAAACTGTAACCTGCAGCGACTTAGCAGCGTTCAGCGGCTGATGAACCTGCAGGTTATCAGCGGATACCGGACCTTGTCGTCTGAAGCCGCCTGTGTAGTAGCGGGTGTCATGCCCATCTCGGTTTTGCTTGAGAGGATGTCTATTGCTACGACAACAAAGACACGCCCAACGTACGAGATCTCGCCAACGAGGACTCGATGTCCAACTGGCAGCAGCTGTGGGACAGCTCAACAAGAGGACCCATAGTCTGATCCCGCACATCGGGAGCTGGATCAGAAGAAGGCACGGTGAAGTGGACTTATATATGACGCAATTCCTGACTGGTCATGGATGCTTCATGAAGTACCACTACAGGTTTGGACATGTGGCTTCGCCAAATTGCCCAGATTGTGGTGATGAAGAAGAAACACCCGAGCATGTGGTGTTTGTCTGTCCGAGGTTTGCGGCGGTACGTACTTCCATATTTGCCGCCTGTGGGCCTGACACGACAGCAGATAACGTTGTACGGAGGGTGTGTGTGGATTCCAACACTTGGCATGCGGTCAGCGATGGGTTCACCCGGATCATGACTGCCCTGCAGAGGAGCTGGAACCAACGGCAGTCCGCGAACGGTGTAGGATGACTCCATCGACGGGGAGCATCTGAGTAGTGTGCATCCGATCCCTTGACCGAAGCTACAAAGATAAGGCATCATCTTCTGCGTAGCGGACGTCAAGGGTGCGCCGCGAACGTGTGTAGGATACCCCAATGTCGGGGGGTACCCGAGTAGTGCCGCTTCCTAAGGAGGAAACTGCGGGGATAAGACTTTACCTACCTCGTAGCGGATCTCGAGGGAAGAGGGTTAACCACTGTCGGGGGATACCCACGGGTAGAGAGGCTCTCGATGCCGGGCGAGCCTCTCGAGTCGGTGTAGGATGTCGTCACCGTCGAGAAACATCCGAGTCGTAGCGTTCCAAGTCCCGAACGTGTGCCGTGACAGGCGCGAGTCCAGGACAAGTTGCTCTCGATCTGGCACACAGGATGCGTAGGATGCTCCACCTTCGGGGAGTATCCGAGTAGGGCGGTTCTCAACGACAGAAGCTGCGGAGATAAGACTTGACCTTCTTCGCAGTGGAAATCGT
Organism: Uranotaenia lowii; assembly: GCF_029784155.1. Lineage (NCBI taxonomy): Eukaryota > Metazoa > Arthropoda > Insecta > Diptera > Culicidae > Uranotaenia > Uranotaenia lowii. The sequence continues at coordinate 167,279,944 of NC_073692.1, read as the reverse complement.
TTGGAAAGGGTTATTCCACGTTCAGGGAATACTCACAGGTAGAGTGGCTCTCGACACCGGGTGAGCTATTCGAGTCGGAGTAGGATGACGTCTTCGTCGGGAATCATCCGAGTCGTTGCGTTAAGTCCCGCGCGTGTGCCGTGACAGGCGCGAGTCTAGGATAAGCTGCTCTCGATCAGGCACACGACGTGCAAGGTGGCAAACCTCGAATCCTGAAGATAAGAGGTCGGTCTTCGAGTCGTTAGAGGAGAAGTCAGGCCTCAAACCTTCAGGCAGAGAGGTTTGTGTGGTCAACCCCGAGTCTTTATGATAAGGGGTCGGGTCTGCCCTACCCACCATTTTCAACACTGCTGGCCAATCTTTTTTGAATTTTCCTATGTCATCAATACCAGCTGATGTATTTTCGTAGCTTTGCTTTGGTCAAAGGCCAAAAAGTCTCGATTGGTAGTGCCTCGGGCCAATTTGGCGAATTCATGTTTTTCGGCAAAAACAGACGTTTTGGCTTTTGTACACCCTAGTGTGTCTTTGGCGTAATGACATGATGCCAAATCGGGCCAAAATATGACGGCTCTATCATGCTGCTTGATCTTTGGCAATAAACGATATAGTTCTGGGTGTTCATTGGTTCCGATGTGACGTACGGGCTAGATATTTTGCCGCACTCGCACTGCAACACCATCACCTTTTTGCCAAATTTTTTAGTGATAATGGCCTTCCACGTTTCGGGGATATTTTTATCCTTGCGCACAGTGAAGTATTATGACCCATGAAGGGTTTTTATAGTCCAATTTCACATACGTTTCATCTTCCATGATCATGCACCCAAAACTTTTTAAAATACTGAATTATACAGTTTCCGGGCTCTTGGTTTGACAGAAGTGGCTTGATTTGGGTTTCTTTTATATATTTTTTTTATCTGCTTCCGGTATGTCTTGATCCCAAGTCGCTCTCTAGCACGCATCACGTTAGACGCCGAGGTCCCGACTTTTCTCGCCACATCCCGAATGGAAGCCGATGGTTTCTGTTTGTGGACATCCCCAACCTTTTTGTCGATAGCAGGACTTACAGGATCAGATTTTTTACCATTCCTCGGTTCACCTTTAAAAGCCCACAATGTTCACATTCATATTTTTTAATAGCTGTCCGTATCGCTCCGACGTTCACATCCTTTTCTTTGGTCAATATTCTCAATGAGATTCCAATCACAGTACATCGTCACACTTGTGCACGATATTTAGTTTTTCTCTTCTCCGGAGTAAGACCACGCATTTTGAAATGTAATCACAAACTTAATTTTTTTTTTGATGTCATCACGTACAGAAATGTGTTAACAAAAGGACGCAGCCAGTAGAATTCGAAAAATATCGATTTAAAATGACTGTTAGTAAAAGTTGTGCTTAAAATTTCTGGAACAGTCTATGGTTGACGAAGCGCTAAATTTTTGTCCTCTCCCGAAAACTGACTTTCATTTGCAGCTAAAGTTGCAGGCCGTCGTAGCTAACCGGAGCGTATTCAGCTGCTTTTAATTTTAAATGGTGCTCGTTGAAGGTAGAGTTGAGGAATGAAAATAAAAACGACACACCAATGGTGGTTTGTCAGTTTATAAATATTAATCTGCACCCCATTAAAGTCTCTATTTTTTTGCTTCCATCTACAGTCCCCGGGTGCGTGCGATTTTCTTTTTACTTTTTGATTTTTGGTTCCTATTTGGTGCGTTTTCAAATGCGGTCATTTTCGCTATTCTCTGCTCTACAAACATGTAATTAACCAGTTTCTTGTTTGTGTGTCTGGTTTTGGTTTTTTTACGGGGTAATATTTTTGTTATGTTTTTGTGAGTTAGAAAGGAAAAAATACAGCGTGCAGCATATACTTACAATTTAAATTTGTGGTGGCATTTATTATGAGCATACTTGACAGAGACCTGTATATTATTGACTTGATTCAACAAAAAATTAAAAATATTAAAAGTGATCGAAGTTAAAGTGTACTAAATTTTAAAATTTTAAGTGCTAAACAGTGCCAAATGACAAATTCAAGAGCCGCGAATCACCTGTCTCAGATTTGGCAAACCTCAAATCCGTTAATGGATACAAACTGGCCAGACGAGTCTTCAGACGGTCAAAGACCTTGGCCAATCAGCATCGTGCGTTAAGATATGGACTGTTGTTTTTTTTTCCTTATTTTGATTGACTGGTCTAGCCCCCCGCAATTCATGTCTCTCCCACAGTTTGAATACGCATAAAATTAACACGCACTGCTGTTGATCTTCCATTGATACACTTGATTGGCTGAGACCACCTTGGAACGCAAATAGACGCGTATAAGTGATTGAGATTTGTTACCTTCGTTGGTGCTTCTTGTCGAAAAATGTTACATTTTTTGGAAGAAGTATTGAATAAAGCTTTTGACATAAATTTATTGATACATCAAATTAAAAACAAAATATGTTGACAGGTTTTCAAGTATTCAATTATACAAGTATACAAGTATACAAGTATACAAGTATATAAATCTACAAGTATACAAGTATACAAGTATGCAAGTATACAAGTACAAAAGTACACAACTTATGGTTTTCTTATAAAAGTAAGTAATAATTTTGATATTATGCTAAAATTGGTAAAAAAAGTAGTTGAAATTCAGTTTTTGAAAATGTTAAACCAAAAAATGGCTCCAACATTTCCCTCATCCAATTATTAATGGTTATGACTCCTCAAGTAACCGAAAGCTCTAATCTAATCTCATATATCTTTGCCACAAACTGTGCTCGTTGCGTGTGCAATTTCACTATTCCGGATGAAAAAGTACAACCTTTTCAACGACGCCCTCTTCTTTCCTTCCGGGCGACGTCGTCGTCGTCTTCGTCTTCGCGTCCCCCTTTCCCCTGAAAGCTGCAAACAAAGAACCATCATCAGCATCGGGCTGGCTCCGAAAGCACGTCATCGTTGCTACTTGAAAATCTAACCATCCGAAAATGTGTGGTGTGTATCAACTGGCCCATTCTGCCCATTTCTTGTTCACTTCCGCCAGCCACATAGCCGTCCATTTCCGGAAACGCACCGGGAAAAGAAACGATTCTCCATGATGGAGAAGGAAAATGCGTTTGGTACAGTTTTCCTAGCAGTAGTGCCAAGAATCTGAAACCTCCTCGGGCTTCCTCGGCCCGGTCGTCTTCTGCTATGTATTTAGTCAGAGTGTATGCTCTCGATGGTCCTCGATCACGAAGAACTTCATCTAGCTGTAGTAGGTCCCAAATGGTTGGCCCGGTCATGCTAGTGCACACAACATGGCAAAGCTCCTCGTGTCTCCATCCCCCAACATAACCTCAAAACGTTTCGCCTGAAGAAAACGCAATAGGCAGCAACCGAAAAAAAAAACAGTTCAGGGGGGGTTTTCTCTCCATTTTTTGGTTTTTCCAGTAGCATTCCTGCTGCTGGTGTACCGGTTCAAGGACACTCAAACCGAATCGAGGAAAACCTTCGTTTGGGGATGGATTCAGGGAAAATTCATTCCGACTATGTGCAGTTGCCGGAGGAAAACACACAACTCGGTGAATCATGGCTGCTGCTTCTGGGCCTTTGCTTATGTACAAATAAGTTACTGGCGAAGAGAAAAACTGAAAAATATCTGAGACAAGACTAAAGTGCTCTAGAGTAGATCAATTGGCTATTGAATAGAGCTGATAAAAGCAGTCTGCAAAAATGAACCGTTTGAAAAAAAAAAATGAATCGATTGGATTGCTATTTTAAATGTATAATCGTATTGAGCAACGACTAAGTAGAATCCAATTTGAAAGCAATTAACTCAATGGCCTAATTTCGATTGCAATTTTTTCCCCAGCAGTGCCGATAATTAGAATTGTCAAAGTTCAAGTACAATGTTATACATGTTAGCCGTTGATGCAAATGATTTTGGGTTTTGATGCGTCACCAATTAAAGGGACATTTGAATACCGTTTTGATGAATCCAGGGTACTGTTTCAATTGATATTCTAATTTGTAGATTGAATGTGCTTAGGTTTGTGCAAAAAAGCTCATGAGCTTAATTTTAAATCGTTTTTTTTTCAATCCTCATAACATACACTAATGTTACCGTTTCCTTTAATTTCAGATCCCACGAGTAACGAGTCCGGTCCAACTCTCCGAAATTGAAGAACCCAATTTCGGGGTCCCCGCACTAATTCACCTCTCAGCCGATATCGGTAACAAAATCCGATCAAACTGAAGCCGGAAACGGAAAAGCACGGCAGGCATCCAGCAGCAGTCAGCAGCACTCAGCAGCACCATCAAACGGCAGCAAACATGGATCAGCAACAGTACTGCCTCAAATGGAGCAACTACTCCTCGAATCTGGCGGCAGCGTTCTCCAACCTGTTCGATTCGGCCACCCTCACCGACGTCACGCTGGTCTGTGGAGGTAAGTTCTTAATTTTCTTTATTTATACAAAATTTAAAATAGTTTTATTTCAATGATCATCGATAGCGTTTTTTGTTATCGCGATTGGTCTCAAAAATCAAATTTTTAGAACATTTATTACACAAACGCAGGGATCGAAAACTATTGATTGATTTGGACAATTTGTTCCAAAATTGGCGAAATCATTAAGAATATTTGGCATGCCAGGCTAAATATAAAAACTTTACATTCAGAATGGAAACAAATTTATCAAAAAAATAACTGATGGTTTGAAGACAAAATTTTTTTTTAATAAAATAATGAAGATTTTGATACTCGAACATCATTATGCATTTCTTCCTGACAGATTATCTTATATAGAAGATTCATCAATATATGATGGGATTAATATAATTTTCGAACATTTTGTATTTTCTTAAAACTTCATTGATTTATTGCAATAATTTCTAAAAATTTTTGCGAGATACGATCCGGTTACCTGTGTTTTCATAATTTTTTAAAACATGAACTTCATAAAAATATTCTTTACGATTCTAAGTATTTTTACAATCATCCAAAACATGAACATTTGTTCAAATACTAAATAGTTGAACTTCCTCATAGAAAAATCCAATTGCTTCTTTATTTTTTAGTTTCATCAGCAGAGTTGTTTGTTTTTGAGCTTTAAAAAAAGTTATTCAAAGATTTTGGAATTACATTTTCACTGATAGTAAAAATTTCCAAAAACAAACCAAATTTTGCCTATTTGAAGTTCAAGTGATTGTCTTTCAAATGAAAAAAAAAACCGCTCTCAGAAATTTAAACTATAAACTGAATTTTTGATGATTGATGAAAAATTTCATGTTGATCAAAATTATCTTTGATCCCTCAGTTTTCGGTAAAAAAATGAATTCACTCTGAGGAAAGTTTAAAATGGAGGAGTAAATTGTATTTTTCTGCTTCTTTTTAATCTTAATCAGGATAAAAAAAAAGTGTATATTCCAGTGACCGTGATCATTTATGAATCGTTTTTCTAATACTTAATGCAGCAAGATTTAAATTCAATTTAAAAGACTTAAGCTAAAAATTTGTTTTTTTTTCATAGCATTTTGGTTTATTTTCCAATGGCACGGTAGCAAGCCTTTTCCTCATAAACAAACAAAATCATTACCCAAAATTTTCTTTGTTTATGAAATTTGCTGCTGCTACAGTGGCAGTAGAAAAAATTATTTGAGGCTCTTCCACTCTTCCTTCTTAAATATCTTTAAAAAATATAATGATAAGCCAAAAAATTATACGATTTGTCTTAAATTGATCACGGGTTTCTGATTTTTTTCTATTTTAAATAGTTCTTGAAAACCATAAAATCTCAAATTTATTTGTATTTTTTTTTGTTTTCTTTTGCACCCTCCTTGAAATATTATTAATAACCAGTTACCTTAACTTTGCTTGATTTGACCCAAATTTTACCCGGCGTTGGGTTGAAAAATTAGGAATCAGATGCAAAGTTTTTAAAAGATAGACGGCCAAAACGCACATACTAAGGAATATTTTTATTCTATCCAATATTGCAAAAGATAATTAAGTGTCTGACAACTATATCCACATATTAGAAATCTGTTTCCTATACATTAGAGTAATTTTCAAGTTAAAACCTCTAGCAGTTATTAAGAAAATGATTTTATAATATAAGTTGTCAAAACAGTAGATCGTTGAAACCGGGCGTGCTTGATGGGCATATTTATGTTTTGGGCAATATTACAGTTCCAATTGCAATGTTTTCGTGAATTTAAATTGAAAATGGTAGAAACTGATGATAATTTTACGTCAAAGCTCAAAATTTAGCAAAATTTAAGATATCACATTTATTTTTTGTGCACAGTTTATAAAAATAAAGCGTAACTTTTTGAGAAAAAAAAAGCAGGACACTGCCTAAAAAAGAGATACATTTTGAAATGTGTTAAAAAAGTCACTATCTATATGTAGGGGTGAGCGAGGATACTTAATCCCTGGGGATACTTCATTTCTTTGCTATATCTCGAAACCGATATGCCTTACAAATATAAAATGATCTAGATAAATGTGCCAAATAGAATTTAACAACAATGCTGTTATCTCAACACATTTAAAAATTTTATTTTTCGAACTATTGAGCTTTGTTTGAAAAATTGAACAAAATGTGATTTGAAGATCTTTTTTTATCGCTTAAAAATATTTCTCACTTGAAAAATTTATAATAAAAATATTTATTCCAATATGTCAATCGTTAGAGTATTATATGAACTTCATAATGTCATATTTCAGTAAAAATTTTTAAGAAGAAGTTTTTCCAAAGTGGATGTTATGGGTAGAATTGATCCCTAGAGTACTAAAACATATTTTTTTTTCTGAATGGATCATGATCAATGGTTATCATGAAATTTCCAATGTCTGTCCAATAACTAATGTTTATCCAGTAATTATCTGTTAAAAAGGACTAAAAATTCTGTATTTATCTTAAAACTAGAAAATTGCGCCCTAAAGTATGTGATGACTCTAGGATAGAAGACAAACATTTAGAATTCTCTTTGTCTGATACTTACAAACTGTTAAATGAGAACTAGTATGGCAAAAAATAGTCAACGAGTCCTTAATCTTCAGATTTTTATCGATTTTGCCCAGGGTCAGGGCACTCTGAATTAAGGATCAAGTCTCCTGTTACTAGAAAAATATCACAATTTGCTTAGTCTCACGGAAAAGCTTCTAGTTCATCTACAAGTTCTCCTATCGTTCAAATTTTTGGAGCATATAAACTTGAAACTATACGCAGTCAGAAAATGCAAAAGACGGCGAGTTGCTAAATAATCCCAAAAAGATATGATGAAAATAAGAAAAGGGGATCAAGGATCCCTATTCTCTCCTTTGGTTATATGTTTTTGGTAGATAGCTACTTTGGGTATAAAATAAGGTTGTCATAATTTTTTCCCTTTGTCTCCGGCCCAAGAAAATCCGGGCTATTTTATCTACAACCTGGCAAAATCCGAACATTCGATTTCAAAAATTTCAGTTTAAAATCCTGAAATTTTTGATCCAAATCTTAGTTCTACCTACTCAACAAAAATCTAAAATTAAAACACTTGAATAAATTATTTTTCATCCAAACACAACAGTATAGATTTCAAATATTTTATTTCTCCAGAAAACCATTTTAGATTATATTGATAAAATTTGATAGAAAAATTACGTTTTAGAAACACCAAAATTAAAAAAATTTAGAATTCATTCTAAGTTTTGGACTAATTTTGCAAATAAGTTGAAAAATTCGGACAGTATCTGGGCTCTTTTCAACGAAATCCGGGCAACTGGGTCGGACCGGAAATTTCCCAATCTTTTTGTTAAATTTTTTTTTGCAAGTCCGGATTAAACCAGGCAATCTGACAAACTTAACAAAAAATAGTGTGCTCTCTTTTTGCAAAACCTTATCATTTATAACCTCCTTTTATGGATGAAAGTTCAATTTATTCTAACAAAATGGTTCAAACCCTTGTTTGAATTTTAATATTTTTCCAACTTCCTGGGATGAATCATCCAATAGGATGCAAATCCCTGAAAATAATAAAATTACGACAGTGTTTATAAATGAAATTTTTTCACCACTTGTGTCAAAAGCATTTTACCACTTGTTTAATTAGATATGTTGATTTATCAGCGATTTCGTCAAACGACTGTAGACCAAGGTGTTTTTACGCCGTTGGATTTTGCTTAGTTATTTTACCACGGCTTTTTTTATACGACTTTTGCAATGAGCACGATTCGTCTACATGGCTCTTGCAAATCAACACGTTTTCGAGCAAAAGTATTATAAATCCTACGCGCTAACGACGGATTTTCTACCGATTAAAAAAAAATAGTGTGAAAGCGTTCGCTTATTATATGTCTCCTTTCTCGATCATATCCCCCAAAAAAGATAAGGCTTTAATACAAAAATGCCCGATTTTTTTTCGGATTTTGAAAGAAAAGAAGAAAAGAATCAAATTGTGTTGTAATTGTTTATAAATATGCGTCCAAAACGAAATTTTTGAGAGAGCTTAGTAAAAATAATCATGACGCGTTTTAGAAGCCTTGAATATGATTTAAAACCTGCCGATGGGATTTGACGAAAAAAAAACCCTATTTTTTTCTTGATTTTTGTTGAGTAATTTTTGGGTTTTGACTAAATTTTCCAGGATATTTCCCGGTTTTTTGTCGTCCATTTTGAAATCAAATGCCCGGATTTGTATAAAATAAAATTGCTCGGAATTTCTCAGCCCGGCTTCGTGCTGAAAAAAAATCTGGCGACCTTATCTTGAAATATTTCTTTCTTGTGGTTGTTCAATTTTTTTTTGCAAATTGAGAGACACACATTCCTGATGACTAGAAAATTTATAAGATTCCTCCTCGGTTAGAATGAACTCAACACAAATGTTTTACAATTTATTCAAATGTAGGCCTAAAATTGCACTATGTGTGAGATTTTTTTCTTGTTAAGTTTTCTGATTTTTAAAAATTACATTATTTTACAGCATTTTTGAACTTAGAAAACTGAAGGTCGAGTCGTTTCTTATAATTTTTTCCATCATAAAATCACTAATATCAACAAAACTGTTGATTATGCGCAATAATGGAGTTCAGATGATCGATTGCAAATTTGTTCACCTTTAATATGCAAAAAAGAGATTTCAAATTACTGTTATGCAGTCCGAGATATTTTAATCTAAGAACAAATATATTTTTTATTTTTCCAAAATTTCATATTTGGAGCATAACTCAAAAACTGATCTGTTGAGATTTTTTTTAGTTTAATTTTCGGATTCAGCGCCCGATTTCATATTAAAAATATGGGTCGGACAATGAAGTTCACGATTTTTTTTAATTTTGTAAACTAGTGTTATCATACATGTGACACAAATATTCTTTTAAATTTTCTTCATAACGTAACGTTTTAATTAAAAAAAATCGTTGAAACTGATTTGGACTCTTAATTTTTATGCAGGATTATTAAAATTCAGCGATAATATGACTTTTTGTAAAAATTTTTTTTCAGTCAACGAAAGTATTCTTCAGATTGAAGGTTTCAATCATAAATGAACTTAAACGATGCGCAATACCAGGAATAGAGTGTCCTTTTTTCGGCCATTTTAGCGTTCCCGGGAATCGGGAAATCTGACAACCCTTTTCCCGGGAGTTCCCGGGATCCCAGGAAAAAGTGAAAATGAAGATCTTAACTATCTACTGCGTACGAATCCTTATCGATATGGTATTTTTGAATTAAATATAAAACACGGAATTTTTAACGCAACACATTTTAAACTTTTTTAACTCCTCGGAAATTCAATAATCAAACCCAAGACCCAAAAACAAAGTACTGGAAAACTGGTCTGATTTTGGTACAAAATTTGAAATAATTCAGAAAGATTTTTCACTATCGAAAGAAGTTAGTAAGCTAGATTTCAGGCTATTCATCTAATATCGTAAATTTTTAGATAACTATCCATTTCTTTTACAATATGTCATTTTTTGCTGAAGATTTTGCTACTGTCAACAGTATCCGAAACAGAAGTTCTAAATGATGAGTGCTACAAAATAGAACATTCAGATTCTTTCCGTAGCGTTAATTGTTGGAATTGTTTGGTTTTATAGATTCTTTGTCGTTTTTCACTTTTACGTTAAGTTTTCGTTCGGAAAAAAAATCGTTTTAATCAAATTCAATGTATGTATCAACCAGATTTAAGAAAAATCATATTTAAGACTAAGCCCTGGTAGAATTATTATTTTTCTTGCTGAATTTGATTCATTCTCCAATTAAGATCGTGTAAATTTTTAGTAATTTAGTACATTTTGTTGGATTCGGGAAATCCCGTGAATTTCTAAGCGTTTCCCGGGATTCGAGAATTCCCGATTTTTTTTTAAATTCCCGGGAATTCCCGACCAGGAAATTCCGGGAAGGACACTCTAACCATGAAGCAACTTTGCAACAGAAAGTTAATAGCTATAACTTGTTGCTTTAAAGTAATTAAAGTTTTACTGTTTTATAAAGAAAAAAAAATTTTACTGTGCAAAAAAACACATTTTTTAAATTTTTGCTAAGGATTGGTTTGATTTTCGATGTGTATGGGTTAAGAGCAGTGGTTCCTACCGCCCCCAGGGGGCGTTGAGAGCCTGCAAGAGGGCAGCGGCGGAAGAGCTCAGAATTGCCAATTTTTGTTGCATTTCGGAGCAAACTTGTTCCAAAATACCCTTAGGGGGGCTGTGAGATCTTAAAAATCGAGATAGGGGGCGGTAGCTTTAAAAGTTTGAAAACCACTGGTTTAGAGCAATCCGAAAGTCATATAAACTCCAAGTTTCAAACTTTTTCAAAATATTTTTATCGATTCTTGAAATCCTTTAAAAATCATGTCAATTTTCTAGACTTTTTATAGGCAGGACCAAATGTTCTCATGCTTGGGTGACAGTTTAGTGAACGTGTTGTGGGTTCAACCACAAAGTAAGTTTAAATCAAAAGTTGAAAATCTTTACATGGTTTTTCATAATGGTGCAAGATTAATTGACCGATAATTTAATCTAAAGGACACTTTTTTGTTTATTGTAAAATTTTTTTTTACAAAAATTCACGCTGTTTGTTGCACTTAAATAATCCTACATACAATTTAAGAATCCAAAACAGTCACGAAAATTTTTTAGTTTAAACCTTAAAAAATCAAGAAAACTTAAAATAAATAATAGACACATGTTTGATACTTTTTCAAGATCTGAGAACTATATACGAAATAGCAGGACACCCTAGTGGTAGAGTGATCAGTGAAAAAACATTCCTTTTTTCTTTGTTCAATATTGTCATTCCTCACTTTGAAAAAAAATTCCTACTTTCATTTGCCGCTTTTTTTGCCCGTTGAAAAATGTTAGCCATTATGATTTCGACATTTTTTCATCAGTTATGCTTCTGAAAAGGATGAATCTTAATAATATACTTGAAAAAGGCTTCCAATTGAAAAAAAAAACTATTTATAAAGAACTTAAGACAAGATTAAAATTGATTTGAATTATGTGTGTCAACTGCAATCGACAAAACGGGCCATTAAATAAGTTAAATGATAAGAAAAATTTTGCGTATCCCCGAAAATAGTAACGTTTTCAACAAAATTTAATCTTAATGCTTCCTTTCCATTTCTACGTCAAAAAATTCTCCTGTATTGCAAAAACCTGTCGGAACCATATGCTGCGGAATCACAATTCCCCAAATTATCCTTCCCACTCAAACTGATTAGCATTGCAACTACCTCTAGAAACCATCATTGGACCGACCCACTTGTCATCCGCACCAATGTCATTTGGATATTCCGACCGGGGGCTCCCAGCTTAGAGTTGCTAGGATAGGCACAGGATCCCGTAATACTTCTCCAGTCACCTAGAATAATTTAGGTCTCGCGCCTCTCAGAGTAAACGCATCACCCACCAGAACATAGTTAAGGTTTGTGTGTTTGCCCGGATGAGATCAGCCGGTGTATGCCCTTTCACTCCCAATCCCGGTGCTAATGGTAGGATAGCTAAAATCAGGAAAGCTACCCAAAACTGGGAACGGGACAACCATACCCGAGCGGCAGGAAAAAAGTGTAACGAAACGATGCCGGGACCGAAACTTTGCTAATTTATTTCTCAAGTGCACACACAGGAGATGAAGATGAAAAAACGGCATCGCGAGCGCGGCATCGTCGTCGGCATCATTAATTCAGAGCAGCGGAAACAGTTTTCGGTGATGATTTGGGTAGGGAAAAGTTCAGCACGAGCCGGAGATGAGGCAATGGCAGCACGGGGGCTGATAAAAGTGAAAACGTTCCGTTTTTCCCGGGCACTTTCCCTGGACAACTTTCGCGTTGCCGTTCGTCATCAATTTACACAGCAACTTCCTCGGAGCCACCTAGAAACCCCATCTCTCGCCTTCCTTGTTGCCGGTAACCCATCAGTCGAAAGTCCTATCGCTCACACCGGGAGTTTCGACATTGGTTAGTGAAAGTAGGTTGGAAAAAGTGGTTCCAGAGTCGCTCGGTCGGTTCGCAAAAGTCTCATGAATACGCATTTTGAACTAGAACTTTTTACACTGAAAGCATACGCAACGCAGCGTCAGAGGAAGTACGCGTTGCAGGATGATGGTGGTAAATGAGGGAACCGGGGACCTTATTTAAGGTTACCAGGACTGAAACAGGACGACAGTGAACGGAGCGGGAGGACCAGAATGCGATGCTAGATTAGAGAGACCGGCTCCGAAAAGGAAGGAAAATTTAGGTGAAAAGTTTTCGACATGCCAGGAAAGGCTGCTAGGCTTGCTTGCTAGATTGCTCACTGTTATTGGTTGTGATCAGGAAAAAAAACTGCATCTGGGGTTGTGCGAAAAAGCTGATAAAATATGAATTACTATAGAAATATATAAAACTAGGTACTTTCAAATTTTAAAGGTAAATTAAAATTTAAAATGCTTATCAATATAACGTAACCTTACAAGGTTGCCCGGTTTTATCCGGACTTGCCCGGATATTTGATATATCCTATATGGATTATATTTCTTAGAAAATCTAAGAAAAAACCCAGAAATAATTTTTATCGAGCAATTTTTAACTAAATACTTGGAGAGGGTTTTTTTCAGAGCTTTAAATTCGATTTTAAATCTGTTGATGTGTTTTGTATTTTGGTAAGAATAAAAAATATTCATGTGTTTTTCTACTTGATTTTTGTTGAATAATTTCTAGGCTTTTACCAAATTTCCCAGATATTGCCCGGAATTTGGGTTGAAAATTTTGAAATCAAATGTTCGGTTTTTGCCTGGTTTTAGAATAAAATTGCCAAGATTTATCCGGTCCGAATACGTCCGAAAAAAAACTGGCAACCTCAATATTTTTTTTTATTTACGAGTATTCAACTTAAAATAGAACACAAAATATCTCCGTGAGTAATGCACACGCAAAATAATGACTCATTTGTTTATTTTAATTTTTAACTTCATTTTAGAGAAAAACACAACACATCACTTATTTAAAAATACCAAATTTGTAGCGTTCTGTCCAAAAGTTCTCGAGATATTCATAGAACACATAATTTCGGATTCTTTTTTCTTTGAAATTTCATTGGTCTTCACTTTGGCACATTAGTTGAAATAAAATAAACATCATCACATTCATTTTAATTTTCTGTTCAGTTCTCAAAACCATATTTAATGTAAAATTTTTTGTTAGAATTTTTAATATGATTTATTCTTATCCCATGCCCGTTCAAAGACGTCTTGGGGTAGATTTAATGAGCAGAACTTTTTTTAGGAGTAATCATTTGCTTCCATAATAGCTGCTAAATAAAAATACACCTCCAACAATTTTTTTTTAGATTTAGATCTGGACAATACGCTGGAAATTTAGAATAGGGATGTTCTGGGTCTCTAGAAAGTTTTTCGTTCTCCTGGATACTTATTTTGAAGCTTAAACATGCTGACAAAAATAAATACAATTTATCCCAAAAATGCAGCTAAAAAGACAAGAAATTTACTCCTTCAACCTGGTTGTCCATTATTCAGTCCGAACCATACAGGAACAATCTAAATCAGTGTTTTTCAAATTGATACCAATAAAATATTTTAATCAGTTCGGGTGAAGGGCGAAAAATTCTATGTGAACTTTCCTAACCGAAAAATTATATAAAATCGACAAAAAGCCTAAATTGGAAATTTAGAATTGCAGATTCTAGAACCTTAATATGTATGTTTCTCACTTAAGAGAACATTTGGCGTATTGTTGAACGTTTTTATTACAGACAAATCTTTTCTTTTTGGCAAAAAATAAAAAAAAAGAAATTAAAAAAGTGTACCTACATTGGACCGCTGCAAAAAATTACTTTTTGCTCCCATATGTTTTATCTATGCATTTTGGGTCACCAAACATAAGTGTAAAATTTGAGATGATATGGTTGATTCCTGAGTTAGCGCCACACGTTTCAATTTTTTATGGTTAATGAAATTTTTCACTTTAAATCACCCAGAAAATTCAATGAATCTTAAAATTAAATTAGTTTTTGATTTTATGTTTCGACTATTCTTAAGCTTCATTTTTAGCTAGCATGACGAGCAGCTAAGCATTTCATGAAAAATGTTATAACCATTTCAAAAATAAAATCTGAATCCATAGAATTTTTTTGAAAATGGCAGACTTTGCTTGCTAAAGCTTTTAATAATTTCGTGAAATGTTTAGCAAAGGTTCATTTTTAGCTAGCATGACGAGCAGCTAAGCATTTCATGAAAAATGTTATAACCATTTCAAAAATAAAATCTGAATCCATAGAATTTTTTTTGAAAATGGCAGACTTTGCTTGATAAAGCTTTTAATAATTTCGTGAAATGTTTAGCAAAGGTTAGATATATTAACCAATCAATTCTCTCAAATTCTATGGCTCAAAGTTTTTTTTTCTGATTTTTTGTTCTCATCCTACAGAGTTTTCAAATCAGCAGTCAAAAACGCTAAAATTAAACAAAATAATTATTATCGATTTTGATTGATATTTTTCGGTGAAACTTTCACCGAAAAATATCAACCAAAATCGATAATAAAAATTAGCGGTGATCGAAAATCGTCCCCACAAAATAATTTAGAAAAAAAATGTGTATAATGTCGACACAATAATAAACCATTGAGATGAGGTCACATATTTTCAAAAAGCTCAGTGGAGATTTGACTTTGAATTGAAAAGATTATTTGAGAGTATAAGAAGTTTTTATACAAACTATTGTAAAATATTCAATTGTACCGTTTGATCTTTATTTCTAAAGTATTTCAATTAATTCGAAATTATAGCAAAGTTTTGAGAATTTGCGTTCGTTGTTTTCATTTAAATGATTTTTACATTCTACCAAAAGGCCACAAAAAATTTCAAATTCATTTTTGTCAACCCTCCCCCCCCCCCTCTCTCATTCTTGGGTTTTCCAAAATCTCGAAATGGAAAATCAATAAAGTTTGAGGTGTTTTATTTAAAAGTTTGATGAATTCATCGAAAATTCAAACATTTTAAAAATTACCAATCCGTAGTCGAACTGTGGAAGATGGGAATCCTTCTTGTATTTGAGTTTTTTAATCAAATTTTTCTTCCAAAATAACTCTTTCTTTTAATTTTTTTTATGGTGCATTGTATGCAAGTTTGTTGTGTCCAATTTGTTGCAATTGATTGAAAATTTCGATAATATTTTTTATTAATTTCTTTTTGTTTGCACTTCAATTGACAAAAGCAGAATTTTTGATTTGTTCTGATCTAAAAAAAAAAAAATCTAAATTGTCAAATGTGATTGCATCTCTAATCAAAGTTTGAAGGTAAATAGGTAAATATTAAATTCTTGAAAAAGATACTTTTAGTAATCAATTCTACTTTTTCCATACTCTATCGATTCTTTTAATAAGGCCAGAACAAATTTGAAATTTTTCTTTTGTTACTTGGAGTTGAAACATCACTAGGGAGGGAATAATAAAAAATTATCCAAAATTTTCAATAAATTGGAACAATTTGAACACAAACTTGCATGCAACCAACTTGATACAATCTACCATGTAGAAAATCGTAAAGTTGAGCTTTTTTAGGAGGAACATTTGAAAAAGTCTTTAAAATAAGAGGTGTTACAATTTTTATATTAAACTGTTTGACTTTCTCTCTTTGAGATATTTGAATTTTCGCTAAATTTTTAAAATTCTTCAATAAAATACCTCAAACTTTCTTATTTCCTTCGAGAGTTTTGAAAAATCAAAAAAAAAAAAATGGATTTTTGTTGCGGCCTAATTGATGTGTGATTAAATGTGGATAAGAATCTGGAAGTGATAATAATTTGCTATTGATAGTGCATTAAAAGTTCTGCGTTGAAATTTTTATGTATTAAGTTGAAACCTTTTTTTTCCTTATGCACATTTCCGCTACATAAATATGCCTAGAAACAAAAAAATCAAATCCAGAACAACTTCTACTTTTTTTTACAAATTGACTTTCTCTTTAAGTAGATGAGAATTTGTATATATAACAACTGCAAAATTTTCCTGAATATAGCACAGCTCATTGAAAAAAAAAATCTGCACCATCCTTTGAACTGAATATAACAGTTTGAATTGAAATTGAATCTAACAGGTAAAACATTTATCTACCTCTGAAAAATACAATCAAATCAAAGACTGATTTGGTATTGCAAAGTTAACCATTGAAACTTTATCTTCAGGGTTGTTCAAGAAGGCATTTATAATGTGGTATAGTTATTCCAGGATAATTAGCTGAATAATATCGGTGTGTTGTTCAATACTGAAATATTTTGTTCAAAACACGCTACACTTCTTTTCTAGACTCGTGCAATATCTCTGAGCAAGAATTCATTTGAAGATACCGTAAATCTATTACTTGCTTAGCTTCAAACAGCTTATTAATATTTCCACCATACAAATCAAGCTCAATAAGCAGTTGATAAATCTTGTGTTTTAAATCGACCTTATATTTGAGATCATGTCACATATCAGAGACATGAACTGCATACAAAAATCAACCACGCATCAATATTTTTTAACCAAAAAAAATACTGCATTGTTTAAACAGAATTACAAAAGAGAATTTAAAAAATATTCACTTTCCATTTATAAGTTCTATCAGATCGACAAGTTTTTCATATCAAATAGAATCTTTAGAAAATTCATAGTAAAATATTTGAAATGGTAAGCTAAATTTCTATAAAAAATCTTTAAGTAACAAAAATGGAAACAAACTTTATCGATAGTTTGGTTTTTTGAACTTGCCAAAAAAATCGGATGAATTTTGCATATTTTATTAGGTTCTAGAATAAGTTCATTTAGGAAAGCTTTCAATTTCTTAGAAAAACTTATTCTATGCTCAAATCAAATAAGCTGAATTTATTTTAAAAAATTGGAGCAAATTCAAAAAATCTTACCATAAATTTTTTTGTAAACATGTTTATTTAGCTCTTCTTAAACATATTAAAAGTTACATTCTATGAAAAAAAAAATCTAAAGCGATAACTTATAACACGTTATTCGTCTCTAACACAAAATTGATGTATAAAATAAATATTTTTATAGCTTCTTCTTTTTTTCCATTTTGGGACATTCTTCAACTCAGGGACATTTATTCTTCGCTGCATAAATGATTCCGATTTATGTTGAAGATGGCTCCATACTCCGGATGTTCTGCTACACGTAGTAAATTTATGTTCCATATCTTCTACTAATAAGAATAAATCAAAGTAAAAGTTAAAGATTTAAATTTTGTGGTTTATATAAGATTCCACCATACTCGATTCAAATTTCAGTTTTTAGTTTGAAATTTTGCTCTTTAAAAACCAGCAATGTAAAAGATTGTGAAGTATAGAATTCATTGCAATTTTTTAACGGAAAGAAATTGTTTTTTTTTTAAATCATTCAAAAATTTATATTTTAAGGTGAGAACTATTAATAGAGAAAATAGAGATCAGAAGATTTGCAATATGTCCTAAGACGGCTGAGAAATGAACGATCAAAATTTGCATGTTTTTTAGTGGGTGATCCCAAACTTTTGGCCGGCAGTGTATTTCCTTATCAGAAAATATTTTTCATCGAAAATCGATTTCATAGTCGAAATTCTACTGATGCTTTTCATAATAAAAACCAATTGTTTTTTTTTCATTTGACAAAACTTTTAAAATTCACATAAATTCAACTTTATATCTACGATTTTCAGCTGAATTGTGGTTACATACTATTGAAATTTTGAAATTAAATTATGTATATCAATAAAGATTTCTAGTCTGCAATTTCTTGCTATTTGGATTCATCTAGGAAACAGTTATCTTTATAATTTTATCTTGGTAGTGAAACTCACTTACGAGCCGAATCTGAAACTGAACATTGAATAATATATGTATCTGAGTCTAAATTCTGAACCTGAAAAAAATATGAGTTTTGCTGCGATTGTAAAATGCAGTAAAATGTTGAAAAAAAACAATGATTTTTCAAATTAGGTTCCAGAACAAGATTTCATACAAGAGCCAAAAGTTAAAGAGCTCCCAATCATGAGCCATTTATTTGAATTAAAATGTTTTTGATTTAAACAATAAAATTTTTTGTTTTTGATCCGACATGCGAATCTGAGTTCGATCATGAAGTTCGAATTATAAATCTGATTTTGGTTTTTCAATACATGAGATCGTCATATTGAAGATTTTTGATGTTTGTATTCTGCATATGAATTATGTTGCAGAATATCGAATCGCAACACAAATCAAAAACTCAAGATGGTTACTTATTTTGCTTTATATTTGAAAAATTATAAGCTAAGAATTGACAATGCATATACCAAATTTGAACGACAACTTCAAAACAGATATTCATTTATTTTCTTCTAACGATGATTTTTCTCCAATATTTACTAATGCAAATACGATCCGAAAATTAAAAATTCTAAACTGAATACAGAATCCGATATAAAGGAACAGAAATGCAATGTTTATATCAATAATATGAACCGCTGAAATGAGTTTATAAATGAATTTCTCTCAACAAATGAGGGAATTTTGAAAAACTGTGGCAGATATCTGATCCTGGTATTAGTTTTCGAGTCTTGAGTCAGGATTCTTACTCTTGAATTACTCAATCATCCAAAATATGATAAGGAATTAAAAAGTTTCAGTTTAGAGAACTTTACTTACTTCTCCTGAACCCTCATGGGTTCAAAGCCACCGCCACTTTCCTACGGCGATGGATACTAATGGAACTGCACTTACCAAAGCTCGAAAAATTTCTAAAATTGGCCCCAAAGGCATTAAAAAGGTTAAAAAGTGACATTAAAATATCAAATTCAAAATTATGATTCGATCCCGAAACGAACTACAGAAGTTCATAATAAGGTGGAGTAGAACACTTAAGAGAATCTACTTCAACTAACCACTAATACTTACCTTTTTTTCAGTCACATGTAAACTATGAAGTAAACGGATTCAGTCATGATGTACCGTGAGCTGGTGGAACCTTGATCATCATGACATTTTTTCAGATAATATTCAATAACTAGGTCTTAAGTTTTATTATCTCAAAGTTGTTTTTTAAATTTGAAAGCCTATAAATTGAAAAATTTAGTATTTGGAAATTTTTTGTTGTTGGAAGATAGGTATAAAATTCTCAAATCTTAATAAATCTCAAAGGCTCGAAAACAAACACCTATCCTGATAAAGTGAAATCTTTTGTAGTATACAGGTTGCTTTATGTGAATGTTGAAAGGATTTTTTTTTTTGAATAATGTCCGGATTTTGCCCGCATTTTTTCACCTTATTTGGCAAATAAGACAAAACAAAAATTAAATTGTTTTGTCAAATTTTTACTAAGGCACCAAAACAAAAAAAATTTGAGCAGATTTTGCAAAACTAATCATGAAAGGATTTTTGGAAGAATGAAATACGATTTCAAATTTGTTTTTGAATTTTGATGAAAAAAATATTTTTTTCAATTCTTTTTTTCATTTTTGTTGAAGAATTTCTGGGTTTTGACAAAATTTGTCCGGATATTGCCCGGAATTTTGGCCTCGATTAAGAAATGAAATGCCCGGATTTTGTCAGGTTTCTTATTAAAAATTGTCCGGATAGTCTAGCCCGGATGTGTGCTGAAAAAATTTTGGCAACCTTAGTTTAGGATCATGTTTAATGTTGCCAGATTTTTTTAGCATGTATCCGGGCCGGACAAATCCGGGAAATTTTTGTTTATAAAATTTAGCAAAATCCAGGCTACTTTTTTCAAAACTCAGAGATTACCCAACCAAAATCAAGAAATAAAATCGAAAAAAAAAAATCATCCAAACTCATTGACAGATTTCAAATCGTATTGAAGACTTCCAAAAAACCCGTCATGAATATATTCATAAACATGCTCAAATAATTTTGTTTTGGATTATAAAAATTTACTACACATTTTTTTTTGTTTGATATGTCAAATAAAGTGAATGAATCCGGACATTTCAATGAAATCCATGCATTCGGGCCGGGCCGGACTGTTCCTAAATTTTGTATTAAATATCCAGGAAAACTGGGATGAAACCGGCAAAATGACAACCTTAATCATGGTCTATCACATTTAATTGTAGTCACTAATCCACTAGCCGTTTGAGTGTTCTGCAATCTATGATCATGCTTAAGGTTGTCAGAATTTTTTCAGCACTTATCCGAGCCAAGCGAATCCGGGCAATTTTACCTGACAAAATCCGGGCATTAAGTTTCATATTGAAGACCGAAAACCGGGTAAACTTTGTGGAAACCCAGAAATTACTCAACAAAAATTAAGAAAAAAAATATTTTTCATGAAAATATATTGACAGGTTTCAAATCGTATTTGAGGCTTCTGAAAAAACCTTTCATGATTATTTTTATAAAACTTGCTCAATAAACTTAGTTTTTGAGGCATGAATAAAACAATTTTACTACACAATCGGTTTATTTTGTTCGATTTGCCATATACAGTGAATAAATCCAGGCAAAATCCGTTCATATTTCAATGAAATCCGGACAACTGGGCCGGGCCGGACTGTTCCTAAATTCTATGTTAAATATCCCGACAAACCCGGATAAAACCGGGCAATCTGGTAACCCTAATCATGCTGCATACTCCTTTTCTAAGTATGTCAGTGTTTTTAAACTTTCAGGTGTTAAGAAAAAACAACTCCTTCAAAACTAGACAAAAATGAAAAAGAAATTTTCTAAGTTCGCCCAGTTTACGGTCACTGTCGGTTCTTTACAAAGTATGTTCAGATTTTATTGAAATGTAAGAAACTCATCATGAAATCCTTGAACTAACTTTAATATTGGTAGTTTCAGCATAGTCCTATCCCAAATTTCAACGGAACCACCCTGCAGCATCCACTCAGTTGCGTCGCGTTGTTGTTTTGCTCGGAAAAACTAGATACCTCATTCTTCCACTTTCCCTTCTTCAAATAGCATCCCCTTCTTGCCGTTTAGTCGTCATCGTCATCTTCCTGCAGGACGGGAGAAGACGAACATCCCCAAAACGGCAGCCAGCAACGCCGTAATGCGTGCCCGGGGAAAGTTTTCATCAAGAAACATTTTTTCCAGTTTCAAAATTTTGAATAGATTTTTGGAATACCTACCGCACCACCACTGATGAAGATGGAAGCCAAGAAACAGCAACAAAAATGGTGAGGTACACTTTGCTATTGCGCAATTAAGGGGGGATGGGGGTGGTAAGTGAATTCGGGCGGGGGGAAGGAAGTATGAATGCTCTGCGTTTCATCAATGGCTACAAGAAAAGCTCAAATGGCGGTAGTAGCAGCGCGGAGGGATTGGTTGGATTAAAACTTGAATTCAATTTAGAAAATTAAACCCTTGGAACGGACCGAGGTGGGGACGCTGCTGTTGCAGCAATCTAGGAGGGAAGGTTCTGAGAGTTGATTTTGCTTTGCCGGTACCAACACCGACTGGGTTCTAAATGAGCGATTTGTTCGATGGATTCCATTCCTTCAAGAAGAAAGGCCCGCAAAAAATGGTTAGGCGGCTTTCAGCGGGATGAAAAGTTCGCTCGTCTTCATTGAGCAGGGAAAATGATTAGAAAGTTTTTCTCGTTCCCTCGCTTAATATCTCGTTCAACTGATTCCGTCAATTCGGGATGGTACAGAAAATTCTGGAAAACACCGGATGAAAGGAAAGCTTTTCCTTTGTTATTCTACCTAACGAAAACCTGCCAGCCAAAAACGTCCAACGACGACGACGACGTTCAACGAATGCAGAGGCCAGTTATCCACGAGATTTATCAGCAAGAAATTGCTGAAATTGCCGAAATTTTCAACATTTTCGGCAGAATTCTGCTTCGATCACTGCACGAAGAGAAACAATCGTAAGGCGTTTCCGTTCCGGTGTAAGAGTAGAAATTCTCCCCTCACGGCATCCTTCACACCAATAAATTTCCGGCTCCACACCGTCTTCGTCGTCCGCCCCAAAAGTCTAAATCATTGTAGCAGAAAATTGTTTTCCAATCTCTTTCTGCTTTCTCCATTCTTCTCGGGGGCATTGCAGCAACGACTTGGTGTTTGGTCCATTCCTTGCCAAGGAGAGTAGCCTCGAAAACAGAAAAATGCTTCCCGCAAGAGTTTCGCGCGCTCGGCAACTGCCCTGGGAAAATTTATACATCGATGGGCCTCGTTTTTCCTGCTGCCCGTGTTCCACCGGGAAAGTCTCCGGGAAAAATAGTAAGTTTGCGGGACGACCATCGAACGTCTATCGGGGCACCCAAAAGTTTCCACGGTTGAACGCATTATACATCACCAACCAACCGACTTCGACGGACTGACAAGAACTGCCCCAGCTCCAAGAAACAAATCTAAAGGAAATATTTTATTTCTTATTTAGGCCATAGAACGTCCTACTACGGCGGGCAATTAATTCTGAATCAGTACCTACCACCAGACAAAATTGCTTCGATATTGGAATCGCATCGGCAACAAACAGAATGCTGAATGAGTTTTCCGACTTGGGCTCGTTATTTTGCGGGATATGCTCTGGATTTGCTGCGGTTTTTGCTTTCGTCGGCAGCAACAGCAGCAGCGGCAACGGGTCATGTTTGAATGGCTGTTGCCTATAGATTAGTGGGTTGCCCTGCCCACAAAATCCTATAAATTTTGCTGCTGGAACACGTTGCATTCATAGGCTAGTACCTACTTCGTTCAAGATTTTGATAAGAGGTATCTGGGTTTGTTTCTTCTGTTGCTTATCTTGATTTGTAGGACAATTGTTCCCTAGTAATTGGGTAATCTTGATTCTTGAAATTCCTGTACTTTTCAATTATGGTCTGTCTTGTTTGTAATTTAAGCATGTACTGTGTACTACATACCTCATTCTAAACAATTTTTTCTATAATAATCAATCACTCAAAAATTTATCGTAAACTTCAAGATTGTTTTGATTAAGAAATATTCAACAAACATTCTAAAAAATGTTTACATATTTTCGCTTGCTAAAATGCAATAAATTTTGTGTACTCAGCCAACATTTTTGTAGCTATGTTCGTATGCTGTTTTAATCTACGTTTCATATAACTTATAGAATGATCTATGAAAGTTGAAAAAACAGCATTTACCCACCAAAGTGGAGGCAATATACAGACATAAATTTCATTTCATTCTAAAGTGACGAAAACTACACTAATTGGACTTTACTTGGCACCTTATTGGTACCTATCGGAAGAATGCAGGAGAGCTATCTGGAAGCACTGATGGTTGAAGAGAAAACATGACGATGATTTTCTCACTTGAAGCCTGCCAGGAGCAAAATAATTACAAAATTTACTAACAAGGCAGACTATCTCCCAAAACCGATTTAAGCTGACCTCAGATGACAGTTTATACGATCTTTTCACTATGCAGTTGGAATTGCGATTTGCAACACCATTGTAAACGACTTAAGTTATCATTTTTGATACGATTTCATGTTTGCTGGGTAAGGCCACTTTACCTTAGAAATGAAAAAAAATTAAACCCTTACCATTTTCAGAATCATAGAAATTGTCTGTA
The DNA here is from genome assembly GCF_029784155.1 of Uranotaenia lowii. Classification (NCBI taxonomy): domain Eukaryota; kingdom Metazoa; phylum Arthropoda; class Insecta; order Diptera; family Culicidae; genus Uranotaenia; species Uranotaenia lowii. The sequence continues at coordinate 167,255,983 of NC_073692.1, read as the reverse complement.
AGTGCAAAATACACGTTTCAGTATTCAAGTAATAAGTTAAACTTATTTTTAGTGTTGGATTATCTGAACTTGTTTTGAGGATAAAAAGAAGCTTCATTTCCATCAATTGAAATGAAATAACAATTATATGTAGGTGAAATCCTATCATGTTATGGAGAAAATTTAGAAGGAGACAAAATACAGGGTACCTAGTTTAAAACTGAACATCTAATTCATTATTCCATTCAAACCAAAAAAAATATTCTTATTTAAATTGTCCCTGAACTGCAATGAATTAAGTTTAACAATATCATACATATTAACGAATCACAATTTTTTATACTTCATTTGGTGATCAACTTTAATTAAGAACAGTTTCAATTGGTGAAATACAAAGTCTTTCCAACAGAATATGAATAATTTTAGCCATGCGCAAGAAATCGGTGAAAACGACAAATCATGGAAAATTGTTCAAATAGGTCCAAACGTGGAAAGCATGTTAGAAATACTGTATGAAAACTGGCAATTAAAAAAAACACATACACTTTAACTCAAAAAGAAAAAGATTCCATAAGATCGTTTTTCGAAGTTAAGGTAGAAGTTTTTTTTTTATTTTTCGTTTCAGGTAGCAGAGTTTTCCTCAATATCGAATTTAAGAAATTTTGGGAGCATGGGTTTTTTTCTTAAAATAACAAATTTGCAACAGATAATACTAGGGAACAGCATTTTCGGTGCCTTTGTTTCAATAACTATTTTACGAAGATTTTGGCGTTCTTTATTCGAATCATTTGCCAGATTTGCCTATTAGCTCTTGTTTTTGTGAAATGGCGTGTGTATATTTAGAAATTGATCAATTTTGAGTAAAGTAGGTCATTGATAACTGATGAATCAACAAAACTACATGAATAACGAAAACAGATTTTGAATCTATTTTTCATCCTTCATGAAATTTAGAGTTCAGATTTTGTCTAGATATTATACATTCAGAGATGTATAGCTTTTAAAAATTATATTCTATTTATTTTAATTATTTTTATTACAATTACAATTAATAAATGTTATAACAATTATTTCTAACACCACTGAAGAAAGTCTCGTAGTTATTTAGAAAACTAAAGCTAACATAAGAACTTTGTTGAAGATTTCAAAACGATTGGACTTATGGTTTGAGAATTACGAAAAACTTACGATAAAATAATAAGTTTTACAGATACGATTCTAAATCGAAATCAATGTTTCAAATAAATGCGAGTTCACTAATTAATTATTCGGATTGGTGATCCCTATTTTAAACTAGATATTTGCTTCAACATAAATTTAAAGCAATCTAGTATACAAATTTGAAATCAATATTTCAGACAAGAAAGAGGTTGAAAATAAAAATTTTCTGTTAAAACCTAAATTTAAAGCTTCGGACATAAGAATCAGTAAAACACAAAAAAAAGTATAGAAAAGATAACACCAGATTTAAAATAAAATCAAACCCGATTTACAAAATAAATTTCAGACTAAAATAAACATGATAAAAAATTGTTCTCTAAAACGATAATAATTGTTGATAATGGATAATCTTAATTTAAATTTATTTTCTTTGTTTTCAATTGAAGAATGCATAAAACAACATGTTCAATTTATAATTGAAAGCTTAAATTGACAATGAACACGTTGAGTAATGGATGATTTCATGAAAATTTAGCTTTACAGATGTACCTCAGAATAATTTTTCGACTTTTTCAAAGATTAATCGAAAAAAAAAAGATTTAAGGATGATTATTCAAAATATTAAAAAAAAGTTTATTTTCGATTTTCGAGCGCAGGTTTGGTAGTTAAAACAATGAGCTTTGAATATTTTGTCGCTGTTTGTTGCAATATTCAGCCCTGGGAAGAACAAAATGTAGAAACTAATACAAAATTTAGTTTAAAAGGCTTCCAAGAAGATAATTTTATCAAAACACAAAAACTTGGGATTGAAAAACAATGACAATTTTTTTAAAAATATAACAAAACAATTAAGGAAGGTTGACAATGTAAATCAGTTAAAAATCAATTCCTAAAATATCGGTAAAATAATTTAAAAAGAAAACAAAATGAAAAGATGAAAAAGATAAGTATTTTGACATTTCAGAAGGAAACTTTTTCAATAAAATGATTGATTACTGATGACTCAAGGAAACAGCATCATTGAGTCTATGTTTTAAAAATGTGGAAGAATTTGGCATTCGAACTCTAATCCTTTGTCAGATTTTGTCTATCATTTCTATTTTTGGTGATACAATGTTTATAAGTTTTGAAACTAAGTTGAGTTGAGTTTTGAGTGAAATCTTTTATTAATAACGGATGAACTAACAAAACTACGTGAAACAATAAAAATGAATTTGTTTATACTTCATTCAATAAAGGAATACCGAAAATCGGGATAACTTTGACCATCAATAATTTTTATTTTACATTTTCTTCAATAACTCAGTCTATAGTTTCAATTTTTGAAACTTTTTTCTACGTTTGAAAGCCTATTAGTTGAGTATCAAATAGACAAAATTTGGTTGGTATTTGAAATTGTTTCCTGTTTGTATATATGAAGTTCAAAATCTTTATATATCTATTGTGAAAGAACAACTTTTATTCTTTGCATATATGTATACAGTTATAGTAATATTTTTTTAGTTATTTAATGATAAAATTTTGATATTCAAAAAGTAAGGACATTTTCCCAGAGTAGGCCCTTATTGGACAAATGGATAGGAATCCTATCAAATGATTAACTTTAAAAAAAGTGAAAATATAAAGTGTGTGAGGGCCTGGGCAAATGTGTGAAGGTTAAATTTCATTTGTATTTTGAAGCTAAAACTATTTAGCAATTATTATAATTTTTGCCCCTAGATATATGCAGTACCTTTGTTAAATTCGTTAAACCCATAAAAATGGAAACTGATCAATGTATCCCCTAAGCATCAATTCCTGAACAGGGAAGAAATCGATTTTTTAATCAAATTTCAATTAGTCCAATAAATTTTTGCAAGCATATTTAACGTTCATAGAAGTCCAGTACTGATTTTAAAAATATGAAACATGCCACATTCCCCTTAATAGGAAAATTAATCGAAAACTATTGAAAAAAGTGATCAATATTACCCCGGATTACGGTAACATTTCTCTGCAAATAATGATAAATGATAAAAAAAAAAGTTTCATTCTCCAAATTCTACAGTACACATATGATCACAAGTATAACTGACATTACTGAAGAAAATAGAAAAAAAGTTTGTTTGTTTTTCATTTGACAAATTTGTTATATCCTCTTAAACAATTTGATGTTCGTTTTAAAAAATCTATTAATTTCCATTTGCTTCAAAACTTTATTTTGAAAATTCGTTTTAAAATCCGAATTTCATAGAATGGTGGAGGAAACAAATAGAAATCTCCCATATGCATTTTACCAGAAGTTGAAAGTATGTGCGGGTTTAAGGAAAGCTCGAAATCTTAATTTTTTATGTTTAAGGTTTTGACAAAAAAATGCCCAAATTTCTTTTATGACTTTTACTTTTTTTTTCAAAGGTTATTTAAAAAAATAAAAGCTGTTAGAAAAAAAAACAATCGCATATTTGGATTCAGGAAACCTAAATTTATCATAATATATCCTTAAATTCTTGGCACCTTGAAAAACTGTGAATTTAGTGGCCTTTTGTATGTAATTTATCACAACCCTTGGAATGTGGTGTTGAGCATTGAGAAGAACAAGAAAAAAAAATGGTTTCTCAAAGAATATTTCATATCAGCAAAAATTGGTAAAAGACGACTTCTTCAAAATCAAAAAGATTAGTGATAAATTAAAGGAAACTTGATGGTTTTTGACTTATACTATGGACTATTGTGACTTGTGAGTCACATGGCTTCCAACTTGTTGATGTATATGATAATTAATTATTGGATGCATGAATTTTGAGTTAAAATGGTTGGTTGAAAAATCTTAACTTGCTAAAAACACATTAATAAGGTAGGGCTTTTGTGAGTAAAGATTTGAGTTTCAATACAAAAGGTTTTTTGGATTGAATTTCTAAATTTTCAATTAAAAATAAATTTAAATTCGTGAAAATCATGTCTTTGGTCTAGAGTGACTTGAGACTAATTTACTACGGAAAATTCATTTCTTGATCTGAAAATTTAACTTGGAAAAAATCTCCTTGTGGGGGGGTGGGGTGATGTTAAACCTCTAAAACCCCCTTCGTCCACACGGCTTTAAATCTTCTATAGTTTTGCCAAAAATATACACTAATTGATTAAATTGATTTTCCAAAGTTATTTAAAAAACATGAGCAGCTAGAAAAAAAATTGCATATTTGGAATCAGCACTCCTTAAAAAGCCCAAATTAGTTCTTAAGTTCTTGGCACCACGGAAAAATGGCAATTTTTATTCCTCGTGTTATGTTTATTAAAAGTAATAATCGCTTTTTAAATATTTGATCTTGACATTGTTTTCAACTGTTGAAAGTTCTGTTGGAATAAAAAATTTGAAAAAAAAAAATGGAATGAAGGATCAAATAAATTGTATGGTTCCTTATATCGATATTTGTCTGAGTTAATTCACCTCATACTTAAAAAAATGTTTTAACAGTGCTTGTGAGGAAAATTGATGAACACATAAAGGATTTTTATATGTACCCATATCAAATGCTGATCTAGAAGAATTATTCACTAGATGCAAATAACACAACTGAACAATTTTTAAAATTTCTTATCAGTTTATATTTATAATGACTCTTGAAAGCATTTCTTTCAGTTTTTCTCTTTTATAACGGCGTAAGAAATCCTCACATTTATTATAAATTATTTGTTTATTATACATTGTATAAAATGTGTAACTTGACTGGGACTTTAAACTTATTTCAGACCACCAATTTAGGAACTATAATTCTTCTTTTCAATTTTTATTTAGATTAACCAAAATTGTAAGCAGAATCACTTGAATCTTTCAAATCTCGCCACCATTTAATGAATGAGTTACTTAACGATCTTCTAATCTTTTTCATTGTTTAGAACAACTTTAGTGAGAAGTGAATTTTTCTAGGCAAAAATTATTTTTTAATGTGACCCAGAGAAGTGTTTTTGTTTACACCAGCTTAAGTTAGCGAAATTTTATTAAGTGAAACAAATCTTCCAGTTAGATTAAATTTTCGGTTGATAGATTAGATGAAAATCAATGTTTTTAACTTTTTGTTTCAAATAAACCTATTTCTATCCGCGAGATGAAAAAACTCCATAGAAGAAAAAAAGCAAAAATGACGTAACTCAAATATGACATTTTTTATTTCAAGTATTAAAACGTGTTGAGTATTTAACCCTCACCCGTCCTTAAAATTTCTACCCGTTAGAGCTCTTGGAGTATCAATATGACACTTCTGACCATAATCGCTTTACCTCTCTTGTTTCACAAACGATTTGTATAAAATTTATAGATTTGGAAATCTCATATTGTAACTCAAATATATTTATTCAGCAAAACTCCATCAGTTTTCCGTTATTCAAACTCTGAGAAAAATAAATCCAAAAGGCATTCTTCGAAAAAAAAAAACACTACACCCAAAATTCAGCCTCTGTGCCAATGGCGTGTAGTCAATTTCATAGCATCATTGGTACAAGAAGATAACGCGACCGGCACTGATTCGATTTGCGCCCACCGGCATTAACCTCCCAGCGCAACCGAATTGCGTATGTCTGAATGAAACAAAATAAAAACGTTTTCGCGTCCCTCCCCATCGCATCACAAGCCGAAGAAGGATGGAAATAAATACCGGCCAACACCAGGCAGCCAGCGAACCGAGCACTGTGCGTGTGAATGTAGCAAAAGCAACAACAAAAACATCCTTCTAATTCAATCAACCGGCAAACACGGCTAAGCTGTGCGTGTGTATGAAAAAACATTCCTTCAATTCACAGGCAAACAACACCGGCCAAGCTGCCCGGCTTTAGCAGCTGTGTATATGTAGCGTGTGTATGTAATAGCAGGCAGTAAGCAAAGCACAGTTCTCATTCAATGGGTTTCCCGTTCCTTCACTCTCGTTCCCTTTCCCGTTTCCATCTTAAGACAAAGGAATGCATTGAAAGGAGGCCAAACGCCGGGAAGCCGCTGTTGTACGTTTTTTGTGATTGATGGGTAACAGAAATCCTATGACAAATATACCTCGTACTGCATGAAGCTCGAATAGTACACTGGTTAGAATGTCGGACTGGCAAGACGATACAATTGGTGATGTGAGTTCGATTCTCACTACAGCGCTGTGGTTTTAATTTTTATTTTCTTGTTTCTGGGATGAATTATCCAATAGGAAGGAAATCCCATAAAATGTTTTTCTTGTTTCGCTTGAATGTAGTGGTCATCATTCTGGTTGGGAGCCGAGTCCTTATGCCAGTTACGGTTTTTCAAACATACCGTCTTCGGCACAGTGCACATTTCAGAGCATTATCGGCACAGAGATTTGCTAAAAAGGCATTGGATTTTTGCAACCTCTTCTATGGGTGTATAGATCAGCTGCGGAATGCTCAAAAAAATACACTTAGTGTCAAAGAAAGCTGAAGTTAGGAACTGTATATTGCATAAAAGGAGATAATTTTTTTTAAGATCATGACCACCAAAAATGTAAAAAAAATGTGCGAAAACTGTACTTTTCAATCAACGGTCCGTCAAAATTGTTTAAGTTACACCAGCTAATTTTGAAAAGAGGATTGAAAAGTTGACGTAGTTTGGCGCATTTCTAATGGTGTAATAATAAAAGCGCTGCGATTCTTTACTCGTGAAGTTGATCAAAACTTTAAATTATGTGAAAATAGGTTGGGAAACAAGAGAGATATGTATAATAGTTTTAGTCAGGTGTGTCAAATCTACACTCCAGGGACTGTAGCGGGTAAAAATTCCTGGACGAATGAAGGTTTATAGCTTCAAAATATTTTGCAACATGACGTAACCAAAATTACGTAGCAGTGAGTACTCGAAAGATAACTCATTTAAAACTAGTGTCGTTGGGGCCGTTAGTGCTCGATTATTTAATTTTTTTTAATGACATTATTTTTATTATGTACAGAAATTGACTTACATGTGCTGAAATGTTTATTTTTTAGGTAATAAAGGGCGAATACGAAATAGTTGCGACGTTCAAAATGTCAAGCCAATTTTCTTATAATGTTTAGATTAAAAATAAAATTTCAGGGTAGTTTATACTATTATTAACTTTAAAAAACAAAAGAAAAGTTAATCGATGGAGCCTTGAGTGTAAAATTGAACGCATTTCGCTTGATGTCCTCCATCAAAGTCTTTACAGTGTCATTCGGTATCAGTTTCTCAGTTTTTGTATTCCATTTTCTGAACATTTCCTTCTCATCTTTGACTGCGTTTTTGCTCTTCCGAGATTCCCGCTTCATTATTGCCCAGTACTGCTCCACCGGGCGCAACTCCGGACAGTTTGGCGGGTTCATGTCCTTTAGAACAAAATGGACAGAATTGGCCTCATACCACTCCAGGAGACTTTTAGAATAGTGTATTGATGATAAATTTGGCCAAAATAGTGGAGCTTCGTCGGGCTGCTGCAAAAATGGCAAAAAACGCTTCTCGAGGCACTCAGATTTTTGGATCTCGCAATTTATTGTGCTTTTTGTCACGAAAGGCTCACTTATCAGTCCGCAAGAGCAGATGGCTGCCAAAAGAGATATTTGGAGGTGAACTTCAACATTTTCTTCTTCATAAAATTGTCGTCCACATCGAACTTCCTTTTGCCGGTGAAAAACACCAACCTAGGAATTTGCTTAAAATCGGCTTTTATATACGTTTCGTCGTCCATCTCACAGCAGCCATAATTTGTCAGCATCTTCTCGTAGAGCTTCCATGCCCGAGTTTTAGCCGTCGATTGTTGCAGCTCATCGGAGAAGGGAAGGGGTTTGGGAAGTTCTGTACTTTGTATGGCTGTATTCCAGCTCTCTTCTTTGCATTCTGGACGTAGCTCTGCGTTATGCCGATCTTTTTAGCCAAATCACGGCTTGAGACGGTGGGATTTGTTTTAATCATCCGCTTCACCTTCCCTCCATCTTTTCGTGCTCCGCTCCCGGTTTTCTTTTAGCTCCTTTGCCGTTGTTCACCGTCAACCGCTCCTGGAACCGCTTCAACACTCTGGAGACGGTTGAATGGTGAAACATTTTTCCCTACTGCCGGAGCGACAGGTCAGGAAATTCCCGGTGTTTGGAAAGAATTTGTTCTCTCGACTCACGTTAGAACACCTCATTTTCGTTAAATCGAAAAACACGACTTCGAGTTTGACAGCATGTAAACAATACACATGAAGGAGAAAGTGTGCGAATAATGTGTCGCAATAATTTCGTGTTCGCCTTTTATATTTTTATATACCTTGTGAGTAGCTTTACACAGAGATTTTGTGAGCTACAAATCTTTTTTTGTGAAAACAGTAATCAATCGTCGTCGCTAGATATGCATATAAAGAAAAAATTATATAGAAACAAACTGTTTCCGTGAGCAGGAAACTAACATTCATAAACAGATGTCATACACTAGGATCTAAACGTGAATGACAATTTGAACAATTCATTTGATATGAACACATATCCTAGTGTTTTTTCATATAAATTGTAAAATAAAACCCTAAAGAAAGTTCCATCACTCGTTCATTCATTCGGAAGCAAATATATTTTCGACCCAGAGAGATCAAGTTCAGCTGTATTCATAATAAATTTATCTAGGCCGTAGATAACTCTCAAGCACAATATTTGCGAATAGATTGCATTTTTCGTAAAATTATTGCCTCGCACCATGAATCATTTTTCTGCCTTCCATCGCCAGAGCGAGAGATCATACCATTTTTCTTATGCTACCGAGAGGCAGTTGTGTTTTTGTCGAGCGGTGTGTGCCAAACGAGAAGCTCTTTCGGTATCACCCGGAAAGATATTGCTTGCTTCACCCCGAAATGGTTGCTTGCCTGGTCTCCTGTTTTTCATAGAGCCGTCATCAAACGCACACGAGACAATCTATTTACCCCTTTTTCCATTTTTCCACCCATACTCCTCAACAAGGTTCAGGCCTAGCATTCGATTTTCCCGGAGCACATTCTACTAGCTAGTCAAACAAAGCAGCAGCAAGGTAGACCGAGCTGTGTAGCTCTACTGGCTATGTGTATAATACTGTGCTTCATCGTGCCATCCGACCAATTTCTCCATGCAGCGCACCGAAAATTCCCTTCTTCTGTCTCTGGTTGAAGCTTTTCAGGAAACGAGCCACAACCCACTCACCAGGGCAGAGTCAGGGCCAACCACCAGAATCCTATCATCCAGGAAAAGTTTCACTCTTTGAACACAGTCTTATTTATTCGAACGTTATTGAATTTATGTGAACATCACCACCACCTCCCTTTACGCAAGCCAGCCGGTCGAGGTTTGCTTTTCCTCAAGTTTTTCCCCGGGAACCATCCACTAGTGCGGAAAAACTGAAACAATCCGTCCTTCCCCACTTGCCCTATATTTTCCGAAATTTTCTTCCTCCATCGACGGTGTCATCATGAAAGTGAAAGTGAAAGTACAGAGATGATGCAGATTGAGGTCCTCCTCTACTTAATCGGAATGGAAGTGGGGTGTGGGTTTCACCTTCAAAACCTGGAAAAGGGGTTCCCTGCCATGTGGCGGACACGGCGGTGGTTGCTAGAAAGTTGATTCGAAATAAGGCAGGCAGCAAGGGGTTTTTGAATTGTTTGTTGTGTTGAAGGAACACAGTTTTGCAGCATGGCGGCGGCGGTCTGTTGTGATGCTGGAGAAACATAGGCAACATAGGGTATGGCGGGGCTTGGGAAATAATTATGCTCAAAGGCACGCGCGCGCTCGTTTGCTCGCTTTCGTTATCGCTACAACTGGGTCTGTGATAATTCAGCGCTGTTTTCCAGAGGAGCCTCCAAGAGGAAACTTTGGCAGCAGCCGTGACTGATAACAACCACGGCAACGCCGAACTAACGCTGTAAAATGGCTGCGTTCAGGGGCGGCGAAATCAATCAAGCTCTACTGTGAATTTTGAACCAAATCACTATTTTAAATTTGTGATCTTCTCTTATAGACATTTTTCATTGATTTGCTACGAAAAGTAAAACTGCTATTCAGGGAAAAAAACTTGTTTTGCCACATGTGTATAGTTATCATCGTGAATCGTAGACGAAAAACACGTCAAACAAGTTTTTTTTCTTCTGAGGATGGCTGAAATTAAGTTAGACGAAACGTAAAAACAGCAGTTTCGTTTTTCGTCGTAAATCACCGAAAAATATCAGTTCAAGAAGATTATAAGAAAGTAAGAAATCTTTTAGGTGATTTACGACGAAATATTAAACTGCTGTTTTTTTTCATTTCGGCTTACCAAATTTCAGCCATCTTCAGTAAAAAAAAATGATTTGTGTGTGTTTTCTTTACAGATCCGTGACGGTTACAGTTACCATCGAGGATCCGTAAACGAAACTCACTTCTAAACAAATTTTTGATCTGAGGATGGTTGAAATTCAGTAAACCGAAACGTAAAAAACGGCATTATTATTTTTCTTCGTACATCACCAAACACCATACAAATCTGTTAAATCGAAAAAAAAATAACAGGATGAATATAATGTTTAAAAAAATAACATTTTCTTAATGGACTCAGAGTGCGGGTAGTAATGGGCTTCTTCTTTTTAGTTTACAAGTAGCCTCAAACCTGCATCTTATGCTAGATCTGAGCAAAAAATCCAGAACTATCCTCTCGACGACTGGCCTGACTTCTCCTCTAACGACTAGAGTTGATTACGCTAATATGATCTCTACTCTAGAGTACCTCGATGATAAAATCAATCTAATCCGGCACGCGATAACCATGTTCCGAAACCGTATGTAGCTCTTGGATTCAGCGCTTGGACACTCTTTATTGTTGTTATTACTTTGTCTCGAGCGATAGCGACCTTCCTTAGGGTCGACTGGCCAGCAGATCGTGGCCCAGAAGATAGCATCCTTGTCTTCTAAGCCAACGATCATGAGAACGAATCCCGGTCGTGACATAACCTGGCACACATAGTATGATGAAGGTTGGCGGTTTAAGCATCAGTGAAATGCTAGCCGTGTATACCTTGGAATTGTACGCCTCAATGATGCAGCACATGCAATGTGGATGGATCTTTTCAAGTGAACTTAGATTGCTCTTGGAGATCCTACTTAGTTATGTGTGTGCTCGTAGTGTTACCGGTAAGTAACTGCAACTTCAACCAATAGTGCAGGGGTGTCAAGTAGCATTGCACAGTAAAAAAATAACGCGGAGTAAACCACAATAGATCAACTTAATGGTCGCAGTGGACTCTCTCCCCAACAGAAAAAAAGGGTCGACTGTCTCACTCCACTCCACCGGCAATCCAATATTTCCTGGCTTCTCAATGATTCTGGTTCTATGATCTTTCATCGGTTCCTGGTCCGAAGATATTCCATCAGCTTCGTCTTCCATAATACCGTAATGCAGAGTTGATAGTGATACATGTTTCAACGCCCTTCTCCTTGATATGGTAACGCTTTCAAAGTAACTCGCGCCCATCCACTCCCGTAGGGTTTCAAGCCATCAAGGCATGGCCGATTGATAAACTACCAAGCTAGAATCCCGTCACGACCACCCCGAATGATATCTACGCTTCCTTTTGCTGCAGGAGAGATCGTAGCTAGGTACGTGAGACCTTATAAGTCCCACCACACGTATGAGTCCAGATTAGGGTTATACCGCGTCCTAAGATCGCGTTGCATTTGAATCAGGGTGTCATACGAGGCCCAAGACTTTCCATTAGCTTTTCAAGTTTGGTTGACTACTTCGCTCTCTCCGTTCATCATCCTTCCTGATTAGTATTAGATCGCGCACGATTTCCGAGATTTTTTCGTTTATAGCACGCCATGATCGTTTGTTGCAATACATTTCACTCACAAAACAACAACGTTCAAATTTTGATGTTGTTGACACCTTGAAATGAACCTGGGGAAGAAAAAGATAGCATGTTCTGCTGATTCCTCCATATCTATGCATTCCGGGCAATAGGCTATAGGCTATACTATCTGCTTTGCCGAAACTTTTTGAAAGGATTATATGGTCGGGATTCGACCAGACCGAACTGAACGCCATAAGCTTGAATTCGAGAAAAACGAGTTCGAAGTTCACAGCCCTACCAATTGATACAATTTCATCAGATATCTTATTTAATCATTTTACCATCACATTTAGACTCTTATAAAGCCGTCGAGGTCATACTGGTCGATTTCTGATTACACATTAAGCAGAAAACTGAACTTTAATAGCATTATGTTTGCACCCAGTTCACTCTGGTCGAACCAAAATGTTTAAAAAATTGTCATGCACCATCATTTGACTGGGCAATTTGTTCTAAACGTAGGAGCCTACTTATAGGCGCTTTACGAGCAGCACCCAACTAGTATGGTTGATGCTTGAAAAATGGTTTTTTTCGTTGTGCCAGAGTGAACCGAGCCATACAAATTTCGCACTTTTGAAAAGCGGAATATCTGAGATTTAAACTTACCGGTTGCGTTCTGAACGACGTAAGCAATAAAATAAAGCATCTTTTATCGTTAAATGTCAAAACTCCTAACATTCCCTTGAGTAAATTGGAAAACAAAATACAAGGGATTCGGTTCAGTCTGGCTGAACGAGATTTTAATAAATGTTAGCAATCCGCAACATGAAGTTTTTAGCCACGAGAACGTTTCTTATCATTTAATTTATTAGATATTAGTTCTTGACAAACCGAAGAACTGTTTTGAGTTGAAAAAAATCAACACACATAAGCTTATTTCGCATAAAATCAGTTTCATGACCAAAACATGCTTTTCATCTTCACCTCAAAGCTGGCTCTCAGTTCACTTTGGCGCAACGCATTTTTGCCATTTCCACTGTCTGCAACATTGAAATTTTCTAATAAAATCAGTAAAAATAGGAAAAATGTTCTGATTTTCATTGGATAGGAAGTTTATCATGTTTCGCATCCGCTGCAATAGATAACTCAATTTTTTTCAAATTGGCGTTCAGTTCGGTCTGGTCGAATTGCGACCATATATCAACGGTTGTATCCAGTCTTGGAAAATAAAATTTCATCGTGTCAACATGGATTTTTTAAGAGGAGATCAGTGGTAACAAACCTTTGCGAGTTCACTACTCGTGTACTGGATTGGATGGTGAAAGGATTTCAAGTGGACTGCGTTTATACGGACATGTCGAAAGCTTTCGATGTAGCAGGCATAAAGGAAATTCTGGAGGCATCATCGAATGTTGGTATAGGAGGAAATATCCTTCATTGGATAAAATCCTATTTAGAGGGTAGGCTTTAGTATGTTTCCGTAAATTCGGCTATATCTGCATCCTATAAAGCGTCCTCTGGAGTGCCTCAAGTTAGTCACTTGGGTCCACTTCTCTTTATTTTGCAAATGAATAGCTTACCTGACTTCCTGAATGATTCATTCGTTTTAATCTACGCCGATGACGTGAAATTATTTTTACTCGTAAAAAAGATGGAGGATTGTAAGAAACTTCAAAACGATTTGGACGCATTCTCTGCTTTTGTGAACGGATGCAAGCTAAAAGTGAATATCTCCAAATGCTCAACGATTTCGTTTACCAGAAGCAATACTCCGATCCTGTTCAGGTACTCCCTCGGCGGTGATGACATTCAAAGAGTGTCCAGCGTATTGGACTTAGGCGTCACTTTGGATTCCAGATTAAGTTTCAGAGACCACATAAATAACTTGGTATCGGATGGACTTGCACTTTTCGGTGTAGTGCGACGCTTTGCTGGGGAATTGGAAGATCCATACACCATCAAAAGCCTGTATGTCAGTTTGGTAAGATCTAGATTCGATTTCACGAGTATAGTCTGGAGGCCAATGTACAATGTCCATATAAGCAGACTGGAAGGAGTACAGAAACGCTTTGTGAGATTCGCTGTCAGAAATCTAGGCTGGAGAGAAAATTTGCCAGATTACTGTTACCTTTTGGATTTGGATTTATTAGAGAACCGACATCGCATAAATGATCTGATGTTTTTTATGGAAATTGAACGCGGTTTGACTAACTCAACATTTCTACGTTCCCGATTGACAGCTAACACCAGCAATGTGGTCTTAAGAAGACGAAGACTTTACGCTCCTGAGAATCGCCGAACAAACTACAGTCGCAACGAACCAGCCCTCAGGTTCATGAGGGAAATAAACAGTGTTAACAGTGTCATTGATTTCAATTTATTGTCATTCAATTTCAGTTCTATAGTCAAAAATCTTTACATTTTATTATTAAGAAGACAACTGTATGTAAGATAATTTTAAGATAGCCGGGATGACGGGCTCAGCCCATATATCCGCCAATAAATAAATAAATAAGGTGAGTTGATGAGCTTAAACCAATGAAGGTATTGTTTAAAGTACTCATGACCCGGAAAGGAACTTCGTCAAGTAGAAGTACAACTCTGCATACTCCTCTAACAGCTGTTACTTCGTAATCGTCGATGGGAATCATGCTCGCGACAAAAGCTGCATCTGCTGATATTGTCCTGTATGCACACGAAACTCGCATGGCTATCAGCCAATGTGTGCTCCGTAATTGGATCTGTTGCGCTCTACCTCTATGGCGGAGCACTAGGACACTCCTCCGTATCGTATATAGTTTCGACAGTGCTACGCTCACAAGGAGACATCTCTTGCTACACTTTGGACCATAGCTATTCGACATAAACCAGGCCTACGAATCGATGACTTTCGATGCACTTTCACAACAGTATTTGACATGCGCACCAAAACTTAAGCGATTTTCGACCATTACTTCAAGGTATTTCAGCTGCTGTTTCGTGTATCCTCCAACAGTAATCTCCATGTTGTTGGTCACGAGCAGAACATCTGTTTTATGGTGGGCTATCTGAAGCATAACACCTTCCATAAAAATGCCAACCCTTTCTACGGCACCGTTGCAAGGTCTTCCACCTCCTCGATTGTTTCGCCGGTGACCATGAGAACTATATCGTCAGCTGGTAGTTTCTGCGCTAAAACCTCATTTTACATGGTACTCCAAAGCACAGTTTAGAACCCTGTCGAACACCAGCTGTTAGGGCAGTGGATCGTTATCCAGTTTCAGTTTCGTACGTGACCTGTTTCTAAGTCAGATTCGAACACCTACCGAATTGACATCCTTCAATCATAGCTTCACAATCATCCTTATGGTTCACTGCTCAACAACCTCAGTGGCTTCCGGTTCAACGACTTTCATCTGAATTACTTCATCTTGATGACGTTTAAGTGTATACGGATTAAAAAGCTTTCAGTGGCTCCGATTTACTGACTTTTTATGCTTATAATCCGACAACCCGCCCAAGATAACTCCGACTCGATGACCTTTCAATGGTTTTGCATCGAGGACCACCCGTCTTTACGATGACCTCCCAATAGTTCCGATTCAAGAACAGCTCAGACCTTCCAATGACAACCGGACAGTCGACCATTTTTTACATCTCCAGTCCATTGACCTTTTAGTTAGTTGGTTTCAAAGCGGCTCCGATTCGACGACTTTTCAGTGTCTCCGACTTGATGACTTTGCAGTAGTTCCGATACGTTTACTCAACGTCCTTCCGTGACTTCGATCCGGGAACCTCTCCGTGATTCCATGACTTTCCATGCCCCCAGTCTGAAGACCCTCCTGACAAATCCGTTGAATTACGTTATCAAATGAACAAGTAGCCCAACTCGACAATTTCCCAGTGGTTCCGGCCCAATGACCTTTCAATGGCTTCGATCCGGGAACCCTACAATGACTGTAGTTTGAAAACCCGGCGTCCCGCCTCAACAACCTCCAGTAGTTCCTGATTCGATGACCTAGCCGAAGACCTTCGAACGGCACCTGGTTCTTGGCGACGGCCGGACAACCTTCTGTAGAGTGGCACTTGGTTCTTAGATCTCTCTGTGATTCCACCTCGAAGATTTTTCAGTGGCTCCGAATTGACGACCTTTCAGAGGTTCGGTTCGAAGACTTTCCATAGTCCGGTCTGACAACCTCCCAATAGTTCCAAATCAAAAAGCCTCCAACGGTCACAATCCAAGAACCTCTTAACTACACCAGTTCGTTAACCTCTTATCCGACGACCTCCGTCTAGTTTCGACCCAACTTACATTACTGACAACCTTTTAGTGGTTTCTGCTTCAACGATCTTCCAATGTCTCTGGTTGGACTTCTGCAAATAAAATTATAGCTAAAACCATGAAAGATCATGATTTTATATCATCTGATAGAACAAGGTTTGTGTAGAGTGCTTTCTTTTCATCAATCCGAACTTGTGAATTGATCTGCCTCTTCGATTTTGGAAGCTCCGGACTGCTCTATCAAGCGTCAAGCAATCCAAGCGTTCCGAAGTTCTAAAAACTTCGCACAAATCCAGGAGACAGTAACATGTGAATAGGTCAGACTCAAAAACACCGATACTAACCCAACCTTATTGCCAGTGAACCGTGAAGTATGGAACTATGTGCTTTGAGCAGCGGATCAAGACAAGAGAATTCCAGCCAGTCAATTTGACTGCTCTGTTGATTCGACGTTGAAGCCGGCTTTAAGCCTGCTCCCTACGAATACGCTGGCAAGCTGAATTTCTTTGGGTATAATGGTAACAAGCTTGACGATGGCGCAAAGATTAGTATCTTCGATCAGTCGAACCAGATAGGATTCGCTGGCCTCCTCGATCGCCATGACGGCGAAACTCTAGAAGCGCAGATCCGTTTTGAAGTCCTGAGCAATTTTTCGAACGAGACGTTGGATGGGCAACTTCCGGATCAGTAATTCCGTCGACTTTTGGTAGCGACGAATTTCACGGTGGGCTACAGTTCCTGGCCGATAACTTCTTGACTTCACCGGTATCCGGAGCACTCTTCCGTTTGGCCTTGGTGACAAAATGCCTACGAGTAGCCTTTCCTCCGGTGGATTTACGAGCAGTCTGCTTGATACTAACCATCGTTAGGACTTTGTCATCGAATAATTGCTCGTAAACAGCGGCTAACTGAAAATGGCCTGCCAACCTTCTAATGGTTCCTGCTCCAACTACCTTCCAATGTTTATAGATCGAGTTGTGCCCAAATTGACAGATAAAACCATGGAGGCTCATGATTTTATATCATCTGCTGGAACGAGGTTGACCTCCTCAGCGACCTGAACTTATAAATTGATCTGCCTCCTCGTTTTTGAGAGCTCCGGACTTACCTATCAAGAAAACAACGCTGTGACGATACAAGCGTTCCGAAGTTCTAAAAACTTCGCACAAATCCAGGAGACAGTAACATGTGGTTGGGTCAGACTCCAAAACACCGATACTAACCTAACCTCAATGTCAGTAAGCCGCGAAGTATGGAACTATGTGCTTCAAGCAGCGGATAGAGACAAGAGAATTCCAGCCAGTCAATTGACCTGCTTGGTAGATTCGACGTTGAAGCCGGCCTTAAGCCCACTTGCTACGAATACGCCGGCATGCTGATTTTCCTTGGGTATAATGGTAACACGCTTGGCATGGATGGCGCAAAGATTGGTATCTTCGAACAGTTAAACCAGATAGGATTCGCTGACCTCCTGAATCGCCAAGACGGTCAAACTCGGAAGCGCAAATCCGTTTTGAAGTCCTGAGAAATTTTTCGAACGAGGCGTTGGATGGACAACTTCCGGATCAGTAACTCCGTCAAGTTTTGGCAGCGACAAATTTCAAGCAGGGCTACAGCTCCTGGCCGAAAACGTTAAGATTTCTTGACTCCACCGGTAGCCGGAGCACTCTTCTGGGAGGCCTTGGTGACAAAATGCTTACGAGTAGCCTTTCCTCCGGTGGATTTACGAGCAGTCTGCTTGATACTAACCATCGTTAGGACTTTGTCGTCGATTAATTGTTCGTAAACAGCTGCTAACTGAAAATAGCCTGGCAACCTTCTAATGGTTCCTGCTTCAACGACCTTCCAATGTTCATAGATCGATTTCTCCAAAAATTTCTCAGCTTAAACCATGGAAGCTCATGATTTTATATCATCTGCTGGAACAAGGTTTATGAATGGTCCTTGTCCCCAGCAACCTGAACTTGTAAAATTTATCTGTTCTTCGTTTTTGGGAGTTCCGGACTGACCTGTCAAGACAACAACGCTGTGACGATTTAAGCGTTTCGAAGTTCTTAAAACTTCGCCCTAATCCAGGAGACAGTAACATGACAGACTCCAAAACACCGATACTCACCTAACCTTAATGTCAGTGAGCCGCGAAGTATGGAACTATGCGCTTTGAGCAGAGGATCATAGTAAGTTCTAACACTAAGAATAGGATGCAAAAAGGTACTTGATTGTGAAGTCTGTTGGTGGTTCCAATCATGGGATGGTTTAGGATCAGTTCTTCAAAACCTATGATACTAAACTCAAGGCTGTAAGAATGCATAGAGTTCATGAGCGAATTTTCTAATTTAAATTGTGTACCACTGCACAGTAGGGTGGTCCTTGTTTTCAAGCTTCCTTGAAACCTAGCTGTCATCCCCAAATCTAAATCTAATCAATGACAAAACATATTGGAGCTGTTTAAGCCGATCAAATAAGTCCAACGCGACCCTTAAAGACCTTCAAATTTGTATGGAAAAAGTAAAAAAAATTGTAAGGAAAAAGTGAAAATTTTCAACAAAAAAAACGTAATTAAATCTGGCTTCACTACAGAACAACACAAACTTTGTGACGATTATCTTTTAACGTGAAGAACAACTTTGTGGATCATTTCAAATAATTTTGACGCACGTGAAAAAAGTAACAGGGTTTTCAAATAACCTTTTACTTTTTCATATATTTTCATATGAAATCAATGGAAAGGTAACAGCAAAATCATAGTGCCGGACAATTTTTCACTTCTTTTTTTTTTAAATTGTTTGGTATCTTCGATATCCTTTGCATTTTATGATATTCGTAAACCTAATTGGAATTATAAACTAAAATTCTACAGTGATGCCAAACATTAATGTTTAATTACATATTCAAAGTAAAATTTACATTAAATAACAAAATTTCTAACTTTATTAAAGTGTTGGTTTCAACTTAGTACCCAAAACACCGACTGTTATTTGATTTAAGTACATCGCAATTTTTTCACAAAATTTAACACATGTGTTTTGATAATTATGAAAAAAATTCTCGAATGCAACACGAATTCACCCCACCCTGAGATGATAAGTTTTAAATTTTCAGTGCAATTTTTGGAAAATGTGCCAGCATTGAGCTAAGTTTTGGTTATATAAACTTAACGTATACTTTTTCTCAAAAACATACATAGATGGTTTATGTTCACGATCTTTCAAATGAATTGCAATACGTCATAAGATGCTAGAGAGATATGCCCAATATAAATTTTCATGTTTTTGAGGGGTGATCTCAAACTTTTGCCCGTAAGTGTATGTATTTTTTTTTAACTTGCATGAACAAAGCTAGAATTCTTATTGAAATCACTTGAATATTCTTGGAAAAACTTTAAATATTTCTGAATGGTTCATTTTCCAGATTTATTATTATTTCTATATAAATTTTTTTTTTAAAGTTTTAAATCTTCGATTCTATTGAGTTTTGAGATTTTTCCAGTGTTGCCACAATGATTTTTAAACTATTTAATAAACTCTTTAACAATTTTTTTGAAAAAAAAATGACAAGTAGAAGTCGTTTGAGCGTCGCCTTAGTGTAGCCCAAACAAAGTGAAATTTCGCACGATTTTTTGTCTTGATAAAAGAATCAATTTGAGGGGTTGGGAGCAGTGAAATGTAGGCTTTTGAAATCTTCATATTACTTGCGGCAGGGAAGTTCCTCCAATACTACCTTATCCAATATAGTTCTTAGTGTTTCTAACTAGCGATTGGTGACAGAATCTGGATGATGTTGCAAAAGATCGATCCAATAATCAATCATTATACAGATTGCGTTAATTATTTCGCTCAGTTTAAAAAATTTGCTTTTTGGTCCTCAGAATTTAAGAACTTCAAAAAGGCCTCAAATCGACTCAGTCTCGTGGAACATGCAATTGGAAAGATCTCCTTAAATTTTGAGATCCGATAATATTTAAAAAAAAAACGATTGAAGATTGACTTTTTGGAATCTAGCAGCTATTTTTGACAATCATCTCAAATTTGAATGATTTTTAGAACTACTTAATACATATTTTTCATTGATTTGTGTTAGTTTATGAAACGACTAGAACCATCTTGATTTGGTTGAAGTTCTATTCAGGCTCTTTTTTAAATTCAATCTCCAAATTTGGCGCCCATGAGCAGCCGTGTTCCCTTGGCGAGCAGCTCTTCTACCATCCGATGGAGATCTATAGTGGCTTCCAAATTTCGATGGGTGGTGATTTCGAACCGGGGTGATATTATTTATCTGAAGCCTAGGCCCGTTGCAGAACCGCGATTGGAATGAGGAAGGAGTACTACGCAAGGAACTTAATGCGCATTTCATGAATTTTCATCGAAATTCGTACAATTACTTGGAGTCGAGCTGAGTTGGGTTGTTGGGATGGTGAAATCCTACCAAACTAAAGCATCCGCCTGAAGCACATCGATGGCCTCGATTCTAAGATGCCGCGAAAAGGAAAGAGAAATTGGTTGAAACTTTCTTCTTTTGCTTCTTTCATTTGAAGATTTTGAGTTTTTTCTGCGTTGAAAATACTTTCGTACACAATTTTGTACAGGAAAACTTTAAGTTCAGCTGTAACAAATTTGTTCTCTAACGATAAAGGTAGTTAAATCAAAATCTTAAAGACTTTGAGATCGATTTGTTGTACATTTTCTACAAAAGCTTGTTAAGAATAAAAATAATTTCATTCGCATAAATTTGTACTTCCATTAAATCGGTTTGGTCCACTTTCGATTGCCATCCCCCCTCGATTGGTTTGTCAGTCTGGCTTCTCCAGAATCCGGAATCTAATGAAAGGACGATGGAAAAACAAAACCTTGCTCCCATACTCTTTGGTGGAAGCAGCAAAAAAACCAACCGAAGGGCAAGACAGACAGAAGGTATCACTGTCAATTGTAAAGTCAAACATCGATTCCCGGTTTTCAACAGGGCTGCTAGGAGAAGAAAACTTGAACCAGAAGAGAGTCCGGAAGGCCGGATGTTCAATTGCCTGCCATGCCGGTTTTTGATCGGTCCCTCGGTGTGGGGTCCCTCTTCAGAGGGCACGATGTTTGCGAAGCAGTATTTTTATTTTAAAATGTCCTGTTTTACTTTATTTGGAGAAATAGACTTAATCGATTTGGAATATTTTTTTAATTGTTAAAATCCTGGGGTCTAAAAAACTTATTCTGGGTTCAATACTTATCTAAGATTTTTTGCAGAATTTTTAAATAACGTTTACATTAATAAATTTGAACTTGAAGGTTTGTACGGGAAAACTGAATATTTTTTACTGAAAAATCAACATTAGTTTTGTTTCTTCTGTGAAACCGAGGCTGCTAATATTTTTCTGTGAACAACAGCTTATAACTTTTTTGTCTTATAAACCATTAGCAGCCTTGGTTCCACAAAACAAAATTAAAATAGTTGTTGATTATTCTGAACAAAATATTCAGTTTTCCCATACAAACCTTAAAGTTAAAATTTACTCATGTAAACGTTGCATAAAATTTCTGCAAACAATCATGGATGAGTATTGAACCAAAAAAAAGCTTTTAAGATTCCAGGGTTTTCAAGGGAATTTAAAAATGACCCCAAATCGTCTGGAGAAACCCATAGCAGATGAAACTTTCGAATTTATCTTTGGTTTGAGCTAGTTTTTTGGGATGGCACCAATTTTATGTAAATGTTAAAAGTTTAGTTGGCATTTTATTTTTTTAAAAGGACATGACCACTCAACATGATCATTTGAACCCTAGTTTGATCACGATAAACCCGTTGATTTAGGAGAAATGGTAATTTTTCTCAAAATTTCATATTCGAAGCATCGTTTCATCCCCCCTTTCCCATCGATTATTTGCTTCTAACTTTTGTTTTTCACAAAACGCTGACCATCCACATTTCTGCAATGAGTTTGGCAGAGACAGAGACAGGAAGAGAGTTTGAAATAAAACAACAAAATAATGATAAAAAAAAGTATATCCTCTAAGAGATGACGAGGACAACGACGATGATGATGAAGGACGCGCAACGTGAAATGAATGGAATCGATTTTTGTGTCCACCCGTACGCTACCGAACGCTCTCTGTTGTCCTACTTCCTGATAAACTTTTTTTTCCTCCTGTTGGGCTTAGCAATGAACGAAACGGATGCGTACGGCGAACAGCCAGATTGAATCCGTTTTTGGAGGACGACTTTTTTTTCCTCCCGTTCAGTTGTCTTCACTGTTCGTTGTTTTTCGAAATTGTTCCGGGAGGAAATCTCGTTTTCGCCGGGTTTGAAGCCACCCCCGTCCACAAATGTCCAGGGAAAATGTCCATTGGAGCGAAAATATCTTGCCAAACATTGACGCAAAATTGAACAAGTGGACAGGCTTTCGGGTTTCCCCCCTGGTTCGGAAACCGGCACAGGTTCATTTCTCGAGTGAAAGGGGCAAAAATGGCAGGTTGAGCTGGTTGGTTTGGTTGAGTTGGCTCTTATCGTACGCAGTTTCGGGATGTTTTTTTTTTTGTGATGTTGCTGAAAACCCAGCATCATCCGGAGGCTGTCTTCCGTTCAGCTACCAACGAACCAAATCCGTCCATCCAGCGCTGCTGTGTACTCGCGTATTTTTGACCATTGGTCATGGGCGCCGGAGCTCTCGAGGGTTCTTGGACTGGTTGACTGGCTTTCAACCGAAGGATTTCGTAGTCGTTCTGGAACCATTCGTTAATAGGATAATTTCTCGAGTGCTTTCTTATCTTTATTTTGAATTTATATTGTCGTTATCCGAAACAAATTTGAAGAAAATTTTCTTTTTGAAAAAAAAAAATGGTTTACCTAGCTGTTAGTTTCTTTGTTTTTCAATTTTATGTTAAATTAAGCTATGGACAAAATTTGACAAATACTGTAAAGCAGTTTAAATTTCCTAACACAGCTATATTATTTGTTGTACTTTCTTATTGGAAGAGAGTTTTGTTGTCTATTGAGACCAGGGCCGTAAACAACAAATTTGATTTCGCTGGATTTTATCCTGCTTGGTTTACAGCAAAATTTCCAGCCAGTAAACTTAATTACTGCAATTCCAGAAATCTTATTTGCTGGAATCCAGCTATCTCAATTGCTGGAAATCTGCACTTTTTTTCAAAATTCAACCAGAGTTTTTGGAATAAGATTTTAAATATAGACCTATTGAAGTCTAGTCATATTAATAAAAAAAAAATTTTTGTTAATTTTTTTTAACAACATTTATTTTAATTTTTATAACAAAATCAAATGATATCTGCCATCGGGTTGACCGCTTTTCGTCAAGTAAATATTGGACATCATCTGAAACAAAAATAAAAATTATTTGTTTCTTTAACGAAATACTTTCTTCATCTCTTCGAAAAAAAAAATTACCTTTTCTTTGAATGCTTCATTGCTGGAAAATGAAATCAAATACTTTTCGCGCGAAACGAAAAATTATGAGCAAAAACAAAAAACAAATTGATTTTGATCGATTGCTGGTTTTCCAGAAATGATGATCAATTATTGGAAAAATCAGCAAGACGGAGAAAACTCGCTGATTTTCAGCAAAAATTGGACGGATGGACTTTTCCAGCAATTATTTATGCTGAAAATTGAAGCAAAAATTTACTGTGTAAGAAGAATCGCCTCATGGGGGGAGGGGGGGGGGTTTGGTGACTTATCTTTTTCTGATATTTTTGCCTTAACAATGAATGAATGAAAAACAAAATTCTTGGTACATATGTGATAATTTATTTTGAAATTCATTTACATTAATTTTTTTTCATTTCATAATGTTACAAGTAAAAGTACGTCTTAGAACCTTTGAAATGGTATGTTATATTTATGTACTGGAGCAACAATAAGTAACAAAAAAGGTTAAAAACTTTCATGGATTGTTATAGGCTTTGGATTTGTTCTTGAATCTGGTGGATTAAGGCTTTTGATTTGAGCAAGAGGAAGTTTTTTTTAGAAATTCTTAACTTTATTTGAAATAAAAATATTATTCTTTGGTCATAAATATAGCTAAATATACCAAACTTAACAATCAAATTTTTAAAAAATTCAAACATTACAATCATCTATGAAAATAAGTTAGTTTTCAAAAAAAAAAAAAGTGAGAGCTGAAACTATTGCGTTTTCACCTTGATTCAAGTTAAAGATTTTAGTTTTGAGTTTGACTTTTGAAAATAAAAACTGCAATATTTATATAGTTCAGCAAAACATCGAGGAAATATGGCATTCCCTGCAGATTTTTTTTAAAGTGAAGATTTCATGTTACTTTATCAGCAATATTTTAAAAATCCATTTCATAAATAAAAGGCAGTTAATGATTTAAAAAAAAATTAAAATCAGGTATTTTTATAAAGCAACAATCGCAAAAAAAAATCCTTAATCTTTGTAATTATCAGCTGAGTTGCGAATACAAACTGACTTGGGTTAAAAATTTGAAATTTAATTAACAATCAAAATCAAAACTCTGCTATCTCTTGCGATTTAAATTCCTCGTCGGAATAATCATGTTGGCATTTTTACTTGATTGCATAGCGGGGACATCTATTTACGGGACAATCTTAATCTAAATTTTGAATAATAATTCCTAATCTAAATTTTGAACCCGAATTCATGTTAAAATTTTGGATCGTTTTTAAAATTCCAATATCTTTTGTTTCTTGATAAAATTTCCAGTTCATAATTTAAAAAAATTAATCAAGAAGTGAAATTTGCTTCCCAAATTGACTCAATTTTTAACGTTTAACATTAACAAGGAGAAATCTGCTTGGATTTTTCCAGGTTCTATTTAACATTATTTGGTAAATTAAACAAATATTTCGAAATTTAGTTTTGATTTAAACTTTCATGAAAAGTTTTATTTTCCAGTTTTTTTCGGAAATTTTTAGCGAATTGAACACTGCGAATGTGCTTTAACAAATAAATTTAATTCCAATTTTTTTTTCAAATTTTCCTTATTTTGGATTATGGCCTGGATTTTTATTCAAATTTGCCCGGATATTAATCAGGATTTGAAATATTAAATTTGATTCAGGTGATGACGGTTTTTGCAAGGTCTTAGAAAAAATTCCCGGAATTTCCCGGCCTGGTTACGTGTAAAAATAATTCTGGAAATCTAAATTTTTTAAGTTTTTGGTTTCAATTTGAACTCAGTATTTAAGCATTTATTTTTAATCCAACTTAAGAAACTGGATTGATTCTGATTCTGAGTTTTTATTTTTTTTATCTCTGCAAAAGCAATAAGTTTAAAAACTTCGAATCTAAATAAGAAACAAATATTCATGATGGTTTAATTTTTTTTTTTCATATTTGGAAACTATAATCCAAATTCTGAAAATGCAATCGAGTTTTGAAGGTTATGAATCGAATTTTGTAAGAATTGCAAATCCAAATTTGAATGAGGATTCAAATACAATTTTTCATATTCAATTTTTAAAGATGAATCGAACTTAAAATCAAGAATCCAATTTTGATACAGTTCCCGAAATATGAAAACAGAAGTACAATATTGATAGTTTGGAACCAGAACCTCTGAAAGGAGGTAAATATCCTTGAAAATTCAATATCCAAAATCAGAACTGAATATCTTCATATCTACAAGTGATTTTTTTTTTATTATTAGCGGACTTTTGTATGTAGGACTAGTTTTCGAGAATTTGTCATCAGTTCTGAGTCAAATTTGTTACTTTCAATCAAATAACTTTACTAAATCATCCAAATTTTAATGAAAATTTAAAACTTTGAGTATAAAGTAGTATTCATCGCTTGTTTTTTCTGAACTCATATGTGGGGAGAAGGGTTTTACCCCCAAAACTAACGTACATGTGAAATTATGTATTTTATTGCAAAGTTCATTTTCTATTTTTTTTTTTTGTGATTTGTAATTTGTAATTTGTTGGTAGCCTGTCGGTAATAATTAACAATTAGTTTAGGTAAAGGAAACCAGTGTCAGAAAATTGAGAAAAATTTGGCATCTTTCAAATGAAAGTACCTCTTTTTTTGAGGTATTTTCCAGTGTATTCAAAAGACTTGCTGTTTTCAAATGAATGCTCTGGAGATGTTGTTGATAGCATATTCAAAGAAAAATTCAAAGTCTGAAAAATATCTTTTCGTATGGATCATATTTCGTGAAATCCAATTAAAATCAATTTCAAATTATAAAAAATTTAAAATTTATATTTTAAATTTTTTTTTTAGAGCCGGGCTTCCGTCTTCCTCCGAATTTATGGCTCAGAACGATTCGTCAAAGCTTAAAACTAAAAGTACAGATTTTTCAAAAGCTTTGAGAATAAGGGCAAAGAAACAATTGTTTCCTTACAATTTCCATAAATAACAAGTTATAAGCTTAATCTTTTTCATATCAAGCCGATTTGGCTTGGCCACATTTGCAAAAGTTAACATAAAATTAAATTAAAATGAAGATGATTAAAAAAAACATGTTACAATGGATTATGTTGTGCACAACGACATGGATAAGAAGAACAAATTATTTGGTGCATGAATATCCTAATAACGATTTATCGTCGTTTCGTATAAAAAGAGTTAAGAATTAAGAATTGAAATCGAATATTTCTACAAAGCTTCCAACATAAGAACAAAAATGTAGATTAGAAACGCAAAAAAAAATGAATTTAACAAGTTTATACATAAAACATTGTAAACATAAAATGATTAAAGAAATGATTTGTTAAAATCAGAAACCCAAGACTTAAATAATACATAAAAAAATTACATCGAGATCTCTAGAATTGATATTGAAATTTTAAAGAAATATTTTGAAAACTAACTTTGGATGATGTTCACCCTTATAGCGCCGATAAAAAAAAGCATGAACTGGCGGAAAAACCTGCACAAATTGATGAATTTTCAGAGGTTTCTAGCAATAAAATTGAAAGAAAAAGTGTGATTGACAAAATTTTTACAACTATTTGTTGTAAGAATTAAAAAAAATAAAAGAAATCATGTTTATTTTGTTGCAGAATTCATTAAAAATCTTAGGTTAAACGCCCCAACAAGACTTCAAAGAATTTTAAGAACATTCTTTAATTATTTTAAAGCATTCTGATGCATCTAACCCAATTTAATATTTTATGAATTTGTATAGATAAGAAAGTGTAATGTTTGAGCTTCAAATTCAAACATTATCTGCAAAAAAAAAAGTTGTTTTGGTAAGTAAAACGAATGTTCAGTACAAGCTGTATGGCGAGCGAAATCGCTTAGCAAACGTAAGGGCATATTAATTTCTACGGAACTTTTTAGTATAAAGAATGATAAATCGGCAATTATTTTCATGACTGTTTTTTCAAAATCGAGCTATTTAAAAAAAATTTATAAATCGTTCTTGGTTTTTTGGCCTGACGATATATCGTTGTTCGGTATAAAAATGGTTTAACAACAATCAAACAGAACAAAACTGAACAATCATTTAAATATTTAAATTCAAAAAGATAAGGACAAGAAAGTTTGTTAAAAATTTAAGCGCATAACCTAAGATTGCCAGGATGCCCGGTTCTATCCAGGGTTGCCCGGTATTTTTTATAAAATTAGATAAAAATTCGGCCCGGGCTGGTTGCCCTTATTTAAATGAAAAAAGCCCGGATTTTGCCCGGCTTTATTCTCTTTAATTGGCAAATCTACCAAAAAAAGCAAATGGTGTTGTATTTTTTTAGTTATGTTCCGATCAAAAACAATTTATTTAATTTTTTTCAATTTTATTTTTCTCAATTTTTGATGGGTAACTTCTGGGTTTTGCCAAAATTTGCCCGGATATTGCCTGGATGTTTGCTCGTCAATTTTGAATTTAAATGCCTGGATTTTGCCAGGTTTTTATATAAAATTGCCTGAATTTGTCCAGCCCGAAAACGTGCTGAAATAATCTGGCAACCTTAGCTGTGCCCTTAAATGCGTAGTGCTGTTTTAAAGCAACATTAAGGTTAATGCAAATATCTCGAAAACTCGTGGATATTTTTAGTATTGTATTCATAAAAAATATTCAAAAAGTTAAAATAATTTAATATATGGTATATTTGATTCGATTTTTTAATGTTTGTGTGAGAGTTTGAGCAAGAATGCAAGAAAAATGAAAACATTGAATTTATTAATTTTAGTTTTGGTAGTAGTTTTTGAAAAATGGCTATTATTTCTTCAGATTTGTAAATTCGAACAAGTTTTTTTTTAATCTCAACCAATCACAAACATTTTTCTGCACCTTATGAACAATATTTGGAAGAAATTTCCAAAATAATATTGAAAAAAATCAACAATTTTAAAAATTGTTTTTTTTTTTTTTGATGGGCCATAATTTTTTAAACCTTGAAATAACGTCTCAAAACGAACTCAGTTGTGTTACTCTAATTAAAATGAAATTATTTCACTGATACAAGGATTGCTTTTGACATTTAAAAAAGTCATTCATTATAGGGTTAATGAAAAAAAATCAACTAACACTAACTTAGCTAACGCTAACGATAACGCTATCGTTCTGATATCAGGGATTTTGAACTGGGAAATTATAGACCACTGATCTAAACTAATCCAAATAATAATCTTAACATCATTTTCAAAATGAGCTTAATTAAAAAAAAATTTAAAATATTATTCACAATATAATTTGGAGAATCAAACTTGATGAAAACTTTTGTTTTACTTTGAAGAAGTTCCAATCATTGCCAGGGTAAAACATCATTCATAGATTAAAAAAATGAGTAGACTTTTTTTCGAAATTTTCTTATATTTTTTCAATTCTTACTTTCTTAAGATTGTTTTCAAATGTGACCATTGTTTTGTAAAGTTTATGAAAGACTACTGAATTATTTGAAAATTAAAATAGACTGAACTTTTCTTATTGCATTTTTTTAAATTATTCTTTTTCTATTTCTCTTTACAGGTAAGCTAAAATTTCTTCTTCCAATGGTATGTAAAAAATAAAGCGACTTATAAACAAAATTATGCAAATCAGACTCCTGAGACAGTTTTGGTTCTGTTTCAACCCACGCATTTTAACTAGTCTTGAGATACGACTCTGAGCTAGTATTTCGTATTGAACTTATTCTGTATAGTTTTAAGGGTTGAAGTGTGGTGAAAACCCGTTTTAATGTTAGAAAAAAGGAATCTACTTTATAAAATCGGAAACAATGTTTACTTTTCAAATTAGTTCTTAGCACATCGAAAGTTAGTTTTACAAAAAAACACAACTCTCAAAGATCAAATCCAACCGCGATTGCCGCGCCCTTTCTATAGGTAAGAAACGATTTGTTTTTATGTTGTTTACACCACCATCTCGGGGAGGAAGAAAAATTTTCCTGGCATCAGTAGCAGCAGCAGCCCAAAACAATTTGTGTCAGTGTGTCGAATTTTCGGTAGCTTCCGTTTGCAGATTTTTTTTTCCTTTTTTCCAGTTTTTGCGTTATTAGGTCGCACCTACTTCTGTCTAAGGCGTTTTGTTGCTCAGTTTCTTCTGCCATTCAATTCGCATCCTCATCAACATTTCCGTTCGAGGGAGGGTAAAGGAATTTGTTTGCCGGATGAGACTCCGTCGATGGTAGTATGGTGATGATGATGATGACGGAATACGTAGACTTACGAGGGTAAGGATTTTTTCTTGTGTCTTTGCCGAATTGTACCTCCCTCAGATTTTTTTTCGTGTCGATGTGTTTCTCACCCTCAAAGAAGGGGGTTAGCCCATTCAACCAAAATGTGGTACTTTTTTCGTCTTTCACCATTTGGAGGGATTATTGTTTTCGTCTTTTGGTTTTATTATATTTTTTTTCCTCTTTGACCAGGAGAAGATTCCGCCGAATTTCGCAGCATCCCCCCATACTTAGGAGGGTTGTTGTGTTTTTTCGCCCTTGTCTTGAGCTCCTTTCGCCGGTTTCAGTCTGCCACCGACCGTTGATGGTGGAAAGGGGGGATGACGGTAGTAAATTTATGCTCCTTCGCCTGTGTATGTTTATTCTTTTCCGCTTTTCTCGCATCCCGGCGTCAGCGGTGGCGAAGACGACGACGTCGTTAAAGGTCGTATGTTTACGACGCCACCCCCACCCCGATCTGACGACTTCTGGAAATCTTGGGCCCATGGAACTCAAGCGAAATATTTTTCCCGGTTTTCGAAAGGTTATTGTTGTTGGGACTGTCTGATGTTGTTGTTGTCGACGACGACTTTCGGAGGGACGATGGCGACGAAGAATTTTTTTATGATGGAAGCGTGGTTAGATTTAATTATTGTAAATGAGATTTGTCTGGCTTTGGCCCAATCGAACAACAAAACGGTCGGTGGTGGAGAGAAAAAAAAGGAAGAAAACTCAGTCAGTCAGTCGGGTATTGGGTCGAGGTGATTTTTTTTTTCCATGAGGAGGGATTCTTATATTTTTCTCTTTCTCAACCTTTGGTCCCTTCCAATTTGCTAAAGCGTAGAGATTTTGGTGTAAGAACAGCTGTTTTCTTGCTGTTCCGGAGTTTAGTAGAGGACCTAACTCTTTGTTGTATGTGTTCGTTTTTTTATGACTTCATCATCGGAAAATCATTCGCGCATCGAAAGGGATCCTCTAGCCGGTCCGAAGGCATAATTTGTTGAGTTAGGTGCAGGTTTGTTTGTTTGGCTGGGGGTGTGAATTATGCTTCGTGGAAATCAAATCGGCTACGAAATGAATGATTTTTTTCTCCGGAAAGAAAAGTTGAATCAATTAAGCTTTTTGGATCGATGTTATGACATCATAGATTGGATTCTCTCTTTGCAAATGCAACTACCGTGTTATAAATACTGGAGGGTCATCAGACACATTTTTTGCATTTTTTGATTATAAAAACACGA
Organism: Uranotaenia lowii; assembly: GCF_029784155.1. Lineage (NCBI taxonomy): Eukaryota > Metazoa > Arthropoda > Insecta > Diptera > Culicidae > Uranotaenia > Uranotaenia lowii. The sequence goes on along the minus strand of NC_073692.1, from coordinate 167,225,025 downwards.
AACACATAATTTTTGAAGATTTTTTTTCATTTTTTAACGATTTTGGCTTAGAAGCAAAGGCATCTGGCTAATGACATGCGCTTCAAAATATGTTATTGAAATCTATCAATCAAAAAAAATAGTAACACATAATCATTGGTTTTAAAACTTTAAACTACTGTGTAAAATAAAACCAATGAAAATTCTAGTATGCTAAGATTACTTCTCCTGATGACAATTATTTGCCAAAAACGACAAAATTGGCAGATCCATTCCAACGCTGGTATCAATACATGGTTAGGCATTTCTCATAATACTTGGAAAGATTGCAGCAATCGTGATATCTCGAATTCCATCTACAGGCATCACTTTTTTACAAGGGAAAATACGATGTAAGCCCACATGTTTCTACAAATTTCTTACAGATTTTTCTACAAGTCAGCCTTGCTATCCCCCCGTTTAGACACAAAACTCTATTTTCGCTATAATTTTATCACTCATGCAAAATTTGTGACCAAATAATTAGCAATTTTCAACTTTTTGCCAATATTTTGCCACCAAAAATGACACGCTCAAAAATACTTTCCTTATTACTTTCTTCTTCTTTTTTTCTCCGTATGGCCAGTTCATTCTCCTTATTACTTTTTTCAAATATTATTTCAACACTCATTAGATTCACATTTTTTTTTATCATCGGTAACCAACTACGTACACGGAAAAAACACAACTTCAACCATTTTCTTAGCTAGCTCAGCTAGTAGGTACTCTTGCCTAGTATCCAGACGATCAAACAGATCTTTATCCAATACAAAAAAAGAAACTCCAACTATTACAGTTCTGTTTTGATATATCAACGATTGATGATTCAATAGAATGGAAACTTGCACCATTTTCTTGTACTTTCATAGAAAATCAACTAATGGCCAAAACCATCTGATACATTTTACGCGCTTGTAAAGCTCACAAGTGATTTTTATACGTTTTTTGAATCAAAAAATCTCAAAACCGTCAATAAGTTCGATAATTTAAATCACAAGAAACTAGCAGTTAAAAAAGACCTTGATTCAAGATGTTTTAAATTGTTTTGAATTTAAAATTTTTGGATGGATAAAGTGTGAATTCTGACAACTTTTAAAATATAATAATTAACAAGTATATGGATTTATTTTTTCGTAATTAACATAATACGTTTTGAAGCCAACAAAAAATGCTTTATTATGTAAAAGAATACGGTGTGTTTATAGAAGATGTTTAAAATAAAAAATACAGTAACGCTAATTTTTTCAGAAATGAAAAATTTACCCTTATTTGGACAATTTTTAGGCAAAACTAAAGCATTTGGTCGGTGAGTCTCCATACGTTTTGTTTTTCTTTTTTTTTTGAAGAATTGTAGTCCATATTTAAAAATTGGTGTATCCAAATGTAACATGAATTTTTATTCATATGTGTATATCATAAAGATCTTATTCTGTTTAAAACAAAATTTATGATAAGAACAGTCCAACACCATTTGATTGGTTTCCAACAAAATATTAAAAATCTTTTCTCTATTTAAAAAATTTTTTTTGAAATATTTCCACAATATTTGCAGGCTCTGATGCATATGGGTACGCACATTAGAAAACCAAAATCAAATATTTTATGATACTTGTGTAAGGCATTTTGCAATTTTGTTTACCTTGTTTACCCTAAACATATCTGAGCAGATCAGTTTTCCATAGAATTTAAAATATGTATAAAATTCAGTTAAAAGTTTCAGTTCTTGCACTGCAACCCGTTTATTTTCCGCTAAATAAACATTAATTTAATTTTTGCTTAAGAATTGAGGTATTGTTGATATTTTTGAAATAATGATCAACAAAACAATAAAAAAACAATTAAAAAAAATTTTTTCAAGAGAAGTTTCAATTTTTTCGACGGTTTTAGACCAGATTTATGCATTTCATTGTTTTTTGTTTTTATGAATTTCATTTTTTTTTAAACCAATGATTTCTATAGTTTCTATCATAATTGGTATAAATTTGTAGAAATTATTATTATTTTACTGTTACATTAATGCTCCATTAAGGTTCTATTTAATAATAAAGAAGAACTTCAGTGTACAGTAGAATAACTAAGATAATTAAGTGATGAACAAAATATGATGAATCTTGCGCGCTGCAGGCTAGCTTGCTATCGATCATTTGCATTTCACTTTCGCAAACAATACTGTAAATTTTTTTTGAATTTACGATCGACAAAAAGATTGAAATGCATTTTTTGGAAAAAAAAATCAATTTATCATTGTTTTAGACTATGATTGTTTTTTAAAACTAATTGTTTTTTAAAACTATAAAATTCAATTCAATATTAAATGATAATTTCAATAATATAGTGGGTTGGGAACCGTAGAAACTAAGATTATTTAACCTTAACAGTAATGCTAGTGCTTTGAATAAAATGGAAGAATCACAGAGTACAAAATTGTTACAAAAATTGAGCTAGAAAAAATTAAAAATAAAAAGGGTAATGGAAACTCCTGGCTTATAATGATCATATTGTATCAAAAGACAGTAACAAGCAAAATTCAAGCTCGATTGAACAGCTGTAGCGATTTGCATTGAGTCTGAAAAGCGAATCGAATTTTGAGATATTAAACTTAGAAGTTTTAATAACTGATTTCTCATCAAAAATTGTTTTACACGTATCGTTTACTTTTCAATATTTATTATCTTATTTTTTTTTTCAAAGCTTAAATTAAGGCAAACGTTTCTCCTCCAGATTACAACACGATATGTGATATCATATAAAAGTTATAGTGGTTCCTAGTGTTCACCGATTTTCTTAATCATTGAGCTTTTTTTTTAATAAAATTCCCTCAAGTGTTGCCACAATCAGAAAATCTAAAGATAATGGACTAAATGGATTCATATATGGAATCATATTATTCTTGAAAATTTTATTATTTTCAGATTGCTGACAGGATTTGCCAGCCAATTTTCAAGCTTTAGGATTACAACATCTTTTAAGCGTTTTTTTATGTTTAAACAGCTCTGTAACTAGTTTAAAATTAATTTTGAATTTTTTTTTAAGTTTTTGATGACATTGTTGAGTAACCAGTTCAATTTAAAAATATTGAAAGTTAAAGCTAAGAGAATTAGCACCTCTGAAATTATGAAACACAAAAAATATTTTTATTTTTGAAGAATTCGAATGGAAAATTTCAAAAATATATTTTGTTTGGGGGGTTACCGACAAAAAATTTATTTTTGTGTGAAAATAAACCGGAAAAAGCTCTATTTTCTGCCCAAGCAAAAATATGCGTTACTGTATTTGTTTTTCTTTAAGTCCTTCTACGAATCACACCGTGAAAAGAAAATGAGTTTATATTTTATGAAGTTGTTTTAAATACCGATCAAAACAGTTACAAATTAGTAAATTAAGGTCTCAAAAAAGGAAACTTTCAAATTTACATTTTCCAACAAAAGTTATAAAGATCTTCCTTGAAAATAGTGAGACGATACTGAAAATTTATAAGGGAAATATGCTCTGAATGCTGTCTCGATCCTCCAGATGGTCCAATTCTGACAAATCGAACATAATATGAATCGTTTTTTGAATACCGTAATCAGAGGTAATATTGATCACTTTTTTCACTATTTTTCGATATTTTTTTCTGTTGAAGGGAATGTGGCATGTTTCATATATTTTAAAACAGAACTGGACTCTTATGAACGTAAAACATGGTATCAGAAATGTATTAGACCGCTTTAAATTTGATTAAAAAATCGATTTCGTCTCTGTTTTGAATTTGATGCTTTGGGATTACATTGATCAGTCTCAATTTTGACGATTTTAACGAGTATTCTCGATCATAAAAGGTACATAACACCTTCATAATATGTATTTACAAATGCAAGTTTATAAATATCATCTTGCTTTTTAACGTTTTCTTTAAAAAACAGTTATAATTAAAAAGGAACCATTATGTTACATACATTTAGGGGCAAAAATTAAAATAATTGCGGAATAGTTTGAGCTAAAAAAATACAAATGAAATTTAACCTTAACACATTCCTTTAGGCCCTCAAACTATTTCCAGTTTCATTTTTTCTTCAAAGTTAACCATTTGATAGGGTGTCTATCCATTTGTCCAATACGAGCTTACTCTTGGAAAATGCCCTTTTTTTTGTATATCAAAAATTTATCACTAAAAGACTATAAAAATTGTACTTTTACTATACATATTCAAAAATAAGTAGTTCTTTCACATTCAACAACTCGTTTGCTTCTAAATACTTTTTGGTTTCACCAGGAGAGCTGTTTGGTTGCAAGCCTGGGAAAAGTAGATATTTTAAGATTTCTAAATCACATTTTTGCTAACAGAAAAAAATTTCAAATATTTACCAAATTTTGTCTATTTGATACTCAATTCATAGGCTTTCAAGCGTAGGAAGCAGTTTTCAAAAATACAAACTGAAGATTGAGTTGTTGTTGATAATGTGCAAAAATTTATTATTGGTCAAAGATATCCCGGTGATCAAAGTTACCCCGTTTTACGGTTTTAAGGTAATTTCTTATTTCAGAAAATTCAAAATTATTGGAAAAAAAATTAAAAAAATTGTTTTTTTGAAATCATTTCACAAAGTTATCGTGAGAAACAGTAGTAAGTTAAACAAATGATTCCTCAATATGTTTTTATGTAAATGCGAGTAAAAAAGAGAAAAAAGTTAGAAATAATACTGAAAATATAAGATTGAACATTTCGGAAGAACAGGATATTACCTTAAAAAGTGTACAAAAAAATTCGAAGGCCGTAGATAATTTATTTATTTATTTTTATTAAAACCCTGTTTTGTTCAAACTGAGTAAATGCACGTCACAACTTTAAAAAGACATAACTTTATATTAGGAGAGAATGAGGATTCTTGATCCCTGAGGATACTTGACTCCTAAGCTATATCTAGAAACTGGAATGACTTACAAGGATCAAATATTCTAAAAAAAATGTGCAAAATGGAGCAAAACAACTATGCTTTAAGCTCGAAAAATTTTATCAAAATTTTTTTTTAAGTTTTTGAACTTAGTTAGAAAAATTTCACAAAATGCAACTTGAAGATCTTTTTTTCACTTTAAAATGTTTCTTACATTAAAATAATAAAACAAAAGTATATTTTCCAAAACATTAATCGATAGAGTGTAATATGAACTTCATAATACCATATTTTCAAAGCAATGGTAAACTCTCAAGATTTTTCAAATAAAGTTTTCTCAAATTTTCATTATGGGTTTAATTGATCCCTTTAGTTCAAAACAAATTTTTTCCTTCTAAACAGATCGTGATCATTGCTGATTACCAGAATACGATTATTTATCCAATTACTGATATTTATACAATAATTATCGCGCAAAAAGGGATAAGAAAGTTGATTTTCCTTTAAGTTCAGAAAATTGCGCCTTAAAGTATGCAATGATATTAGAATTGAGAATTGAGAGATAGTTTTGGAATTTTGAGGCTGAAGATGTCGTTTTTTTGGTTCTTCATGAGCCTGCATATTTCGTCCGGAGAATTGAAACATGGCCAAAATTGTCAATTGAAATTCTTTTTTGAAATGTTGTTATATTTTTCCAAGGCCTAGGGCCATCGGAATGAAGGATCATGTCTCATTCAATAAAGAATCAAGTCTCCCTTAATTTAAAAAATGTCGCTATTTTTTACTTCCATGACAATGGCTCGTGTTCATCTACGGGTTCATATATCGTTCCAACTTTTGGAGCATATAGCTTTGGAACCTTTGTTTGTTTTATTTTGTAAATAATGTGAATGAATTCGTTTTAAATCCGCGTTTGTTTGTATCCATTATCCGGGTAAGTTCGGTTAAAGTCGGGCAATCTGACAAGCTGTAATGATATTCATTGGAATCTTGATATTTTTTTTATCGCTTGATGACAAAAGAGCAAGTTTTGTTTAATAATTGTGAAAGTGGAAGTTCAATTTTTTTAGTTTTAAGAATTTTTGAATAAAAATTTCAGAATCTTAAATGTTTAAAATTTCAGAATCTTTAATGCTTAAAATTTTTAAATAACTTCAAAAAAATGGTTACGACAGCAACTTTTGCTGCCGAACGCTAGCAGCATATTGACAGATGCGGTGCCAACATTTGACAGCACCCGAGCACTCACAATCCGAGTGCAAACATTATCATCGCATGTATCAACAATCACATTTTTTGCAAGGTAATGAAATTTGACCATTACCCCCTACTAGCCAAATGCGAAAAACTTCCCCGGGAATGGGAGCCATTCGGAATCGGCAAAACAGCCGTAATGAAATTGAAGCCCTGTGGAATATGGATTGATTTTCCAATGTTTCAGGATGGTGCCGATTTTTTTTCCCTGTTGTTGAGAATATGGAAACGAACTCTAACAAGGCAAGGCAAAGAATAATCATCGTTCGAAGTTCTACTAGGTGGAAATGTTGGATGCTGCTGGCTTGGGGTAGGAAATATTGCAAGTTGCTACCTCACATAGCGATCGTCAATCAGAAAACGCCGAGCCGTCTGGAACAGGCGTAGAAATTGAATTCGTATTAGACCAGTTTGAAGCAGCTTTTCCGGATTTTTTTCTTCCGCAGGCATTTCCCGCAGATCGTGGCGAGACTCTTCCTGGTAACAAAAAAAGGGCCGGAAAATTTTGCCTATCCATAGGATAAAAGATGGGCGGCCGGCTGGGAAATGGATGGGCCATGTTTGAATTTCAATTTCCATTTTTCTCGTTTATGCCATTATTTCTCCAGTTGCCAATCAATGGACCCGCACCTACCTGGATTCTGACTGGCTTTGACTGATTCGAAAGCAAGCATAAATGACGAATGGCGACAACTTGGAGTGTTTCGATTTTTTCTGCTTGATTTAGTGCCGTCTGGACCCGAAGACTTGAATGATGCAGGATACAAACCGGCATCGTTGCAAGGTGGACTCTCAAAACTCCATTTTTTTCTGTTTCACATAGGCCGAACGAGCAAATAGTGTGTCCTACCCATTGTGTTTAGAAGCCGTACGTGTATCGATGGCTGACAGACCTTTCATTAGCGTATGCAAATATGTATCTTTTCTTATCGATTTGAGTTCGAACATGGTTCCACAATCGGTGGACAGAAAGTTTGACAGCAATACTGTTTTCCAAAATGATGAATGGATTGTTGGAAAGATTTCACTAGAAATCTTATGAAAACCTGAAAATCTGGAATTCTTTCTGTTGTGTTGTGAGCCTACTTGGTTGAATGATTCAACTGAATCAAAGCAATCGAAAGATTCCTTTTAATTCGACCACTTTTAATTTTCATTTACCGTGGTTGAATTAAAAGGAATCTTTCGTTTGCTTTGATTCAGCTGAAATTCTTGCTTTTAGTTTAAACTTAAAATAATGATGAAATCTTCTATAACTGGAATCCAAAACTATGGCTTTCAAATATAGTTACTATACACTATAGACATCTTCAGCCTCACGCAAATGTGTATTTGATATTTATTTCGATTTATATTCATCTGCCATTTTACTCCGGTGATGAATGGGTCCCGGCCAAGCTAAACTACCCTTGAAAGTAAGGGGGGATGATGATGGTTTTTTTCCACCCGAACTCGGTCTATGCATTCGATTTCTTTCCTAGCTAGCACAGATCAAACGTACAAGTGCCATCCGAAAATGTCCATTTCGGTTGATTGGACACAACTAGGACGTTATGCTGGTGCGGTCCAGTATAGTCCAAAAAATTGGGATAGTGCTTCCCAGCTGGGAAAGATGTACGAGGATGACTCCTGGAGCCACAACAGAACGTGTCGTCTCGTGGCTGTCAAAATAGGAATCCGATTCTTAGTGAGAGGATTTTCCGGGGTAGCAAAAAGCTATCCTAAATGTTTTTTGTCATACTTGTTCAGTGCGTTATTGAAAGTGCTACTCAATATCTATCGGGAGGACAACTTTTTCCGCAAATCAGAGCTCGGGGGTTGAGCGCATTTTCAAATGCCATAAAAATGGACGCATTCCATCATTCGTGTGCCATTGGTTTTCTGGACTTCGTCCGATGGTTAGTTTACGGTCCACTAATTGAAATTGATGACCATCTGAAAAATGCTAATATCGTGGCCGATTGGCGTTGTAGCTGCACTTCTGTTGGAAAAGTTTGGGGAAGTTTTGTGAGATTCTTTTTCCTGTTAGCTATTCAATAACTTACAATAGATGAGAGCTATTCTAAACTGAAAATTACAGTTTAAGAACTTCTGGCAACTTTTATTGAAATTTCTAAACCAAAATTAATGATCGAACAAACTTGAAAAGCCTTCAGCATTTTTTTCGAAATAATTAAGGTAGTTAAGGTACTATGTACAAATATTTTCATCTTGAGACAAAATTTTTTATATTCATGAACCAAAATCAGTGTTTTTAAATTCTAGCAATTCGCTCCGGTCAATCATATTCGAATTTCGCCTTCGAAAATGGCTATAATAAAATTCAAATCCTGTTATAACAAATGTTATAAAAGTTAACTCGATGCAGGAGATATTTTATTATGACTTTACATCGACAAGTTCATTGTGACTTTATTTCGAATTTGTTTTTTTCTCGCACGATATATTATAGGTTTCGATGGCGGACATCGTTGATGAACTTATGCGGTCCAACTATTTTCGATGTTTACTCTTGGGTTCGAAGCCATGGTCATTTTGATTAAAAAAAATGGATTCTTTAATTTTTACAAATTACATATTTTTGATTTTTTTTTTAAATTTGATGGAGGTTAAACTAAGGTTGCCAGAATCTTTTGAGCATATATCCTAGCCGGACAAATGTGAGCTAATTTATCAAAAAACCAAATAAAATTCCGGGCATTTAATTTTAAAATTGTAATTTCTCACCAAAAATCAAAAAACAAACTTGAATAAAAAAAATTATCAAAATCCATCAGCATCAAACCAATGCTATTTTATCTTAAAACCAAGGAAAATTCCGGGCATTAAGTTTAAAAATTGTCGACTAAAATCTGGGCAAATTGAGTCAAAATCCAGAAATTTCTCACCAAAAATCAAAAAACAAACTTGAAATATATTATAAATTTATTTGACATTTTTATGAAGCTTGATTAAAAAATTTCGGTTTATCAACACAATTGTTTTTTTTTTTGTTTGATTTGAGACTGTGAATGAGGATAAACAAGGGCGAAATCCGAGCGTTTTTCAATGCAATCCAGATAAAGGCCGAGCCGGACTTTTCCCAAATATCATAGAAAATATCTGAGCAAACCAGGATAGAACCAGACAATCTGGCAACCTTGAGTTAAACTTTTTACGTCAAAATTGAAAAATGTTCCAGGTTTGTATAGCAATTTTAAGCAGCAACCATTTTTGTTGAGTTTGAAGTTTTTTGACAATCGAGTTATACTGAATCAAAGCAATCGAACAATTCCCTTTGATTCAGTAGAATTATTCAACCAAGTAGGCTCACAACACTTATAAGAGTATCAAATTTTCTTTTATCTGATAAAAATGCGTATCTACGGTCAGCTATTGAAAATCGATTCATTCAAAAGATGTGAACTTTTGTAATCTTGGAATTTGTAGATCAAAGTTTACTGATAAAATCAACGTTTGAAGAGTTAAAGTTTTTACGGTTAAATCCAGTGAAAAACTAGTTTTCTATGCTTTTTCGAAGCACTGTGTCATCAGATCTAGCTTTCGGCAAATGTCCTTTTGATAATTTCCTTAAATAATCTTAGTATTTCAAGCAATAGTATCGATTCTCTAGTAGAAATTAAGTTTGTTGGTATTGGTAAAGTACACAAAATTCTGCATCTTTTGGCGGCATCGTTGTTCAAAAAATCAAACAGTAGATACAGAAGATAAATTTTGGTAAGATGAAATTAAATTTAATTGTATTGATTGATAATTTTGATGAAAACCTAGAACATTTTTTATTTTTGACGTAAAGGGGTGAACCTCAACAAATTTTAAATATGATATGTAGGTTTTCTGTGAAAATTTTGAAATCCATTTTTTTCAAATGAAATCCGATCGCGTTTGCGGAACCTTTAAATATGATTTTTTTAGATTTCCCCATACGAAATTTATTCTCCACACCCTAATCTATAATTTGGAGGATGAGCTTTCTGATAACCAGACATTATGCGATTTTGGAACACCCTTACGGCCATGGATATTTTAGCTTATAACTATACACAGTAAACGAAAATTACCGAGTTCGGTAATTTTTTTACCGAAATCCTAACATGTGTAAATCGTTAAACTGTTCGGTAATTTTTTCGGTAAAAAATAAACGAGCATCGGTAAATCGGTTCTTCATTTACCGATGTTCGTTTATTTTTTTACGAAAAAATTACCGAATAGTTTAACGATTTACACATGTTAGGATTTCGGTAAAAAAATTACCGAACTCGGTGATTTTCGTTTACTGTGTATAAGAATCTGTCTGTAAAATTGTGAAAAAAATTTTTAAAGTCGGATGTGAGTTAAATCCGATTTAACCCATGGGATGTGACCCATAGAATGTGAGCATTTGTTTTTGAACTTTTCAACATAAAATCCGGACAAATCGAAAAAGAATACAGTGATTTTTTCAAACTTTAATTTTAATTAAATTTACTTTATTATTGCTTTGTCAAAATTTCAATACAGAACATCATTAATCAGTTCTACCAACATAAACATTATGTGTGAGAAATTTTCTAAATATGTAAAATTAGGATGGATTCACGTGTACTTAGATTCACTTAAAGACTTTATAACAAACATCCAGATTTTTATCGTGCCATGTCCGGGTGAATGCCAGGGGTCCTTTAAGTTGATAAAAACACGAAGAAAATGAAAGAATACTTTATAACTCATTTTGATAACAATTTTTTTTAGCATTGTTGGAAATTAAATAAACTAGACTGTGTAATCTGGAATGCTTATTTTATAAAATTGAATAAAAAAAAATGTAATTGCATAATTTGGATCAATGGACAGTACTCAATTTCTTATTAGAATTTCCAATTACAGGCTAAAATTTTAATCTCGAATCAATACTTTTCCAACTGATCTAACTGAAGTTTTATACTATTGATTCAGCAGTATTTTTTTTTTTTTCAAATTATCGTCTACTGAAGCAAGTATCCTGATTTCTGCATATTCTGTCCGATTGTTTCCATCATAAAAAACATTCTCATTGTTGATTTCTTAAAATGATTCTTTCTATGATCCGGATTTAAAAATTTATCTTTCAAGTTTTACAAGACAGATTCATTTTGGTGAAATTTTCAAGCCTTTTGTTTTTTTTTTGGATTTGAGAACTTGATATCTCGGGTTATGGAGCTTAACTCATTTGGATTCTTAATCTGATTTTTTAAAATGATGACAGATTATGTGTTTGATTTGAACATTAATTCTGCATTTTGAATTTATGACTGTAACTTTTGTCTCATCTAGAAGAACAAGCTGACAAAAATTGCAGATTTAATTAACTATTCACAAAAACCTCAGTATTTCTGGCAGCACTGCGCGTAGCAATACATTTTACTATCTGTGAAGTAGTGTTTTTACCTGGCCAACACGTCCAGAGGTCCTTGAATTAATAAACACTTATTTAACGTTAAACGGCGCGTTTTGGTACACACATATGCGCACTTTACCCCAAACGAAATGAAAATCATACTTTAGAAAGCCTTTCAAATTTAACGATTAAGACATAAAGAATTAGAGTTAGTTGCCCTACTTTGGACCCATTAAGTGGTGGTTTTTAAATAATCATGTTTTTCTCATGAATTGACCAGAGGTGTATATCTTTCAGGAAATTTATTTATAGTTCATGATCTTATCTGCAAGTTTCAATAAAAATTTTCAACATAGGTTTCGCCGTTATTGAAAGATTTGCAAAGATATAGAAGATCAAAATTTCCATCTTTGAACCTACTGTTCCTATTTTGGTACTGAACTGGTGCCTTTCATTGGACCTAGAACAAAAATTCTCATCAAAAGTATGATTTTTCGAAATTATAAAACTACATTCATTAAAAATGCTTTTTTCAATCAAATATTATCATACAAAAGTATTAAAGCTTTTTATCGATTAAAAATACATAAATTCCTGTTAAGAATATCTCAAACACTTTTACTTCCCGTCAGCTCTATCAGCAGAACAACAGCTGAAACTTTTTTGTGTTTACTTACTTGTAGTTTATTTGCGTAAAGCTGAAAATAATGTTAGAAATGTTTAACAAAGGTTCTGAATTATTCCCCAAAAAATAATTTGCACTTTTGTTGATTTGTTGGTATAGAAACCAAGTTTTGATGATAAAAATGGAACATCAGAGTCAAAAGTCTACTATTTTTGGACCCATTGCAAATTTTCCGGGTTTTCCATTGATTTTCATTTATTTTAGGAAAAAAAGGTAACATGGTTCATATTCTTCACAGTTAAAGTTATTTCTCCTTTTTTTGGCTTGGACAGTAAAAAAACGTGATTTTTCCTTATTCACTCTAATCTCTTAAAACACGCCTCACTAATTGAGCTGTCTGATTTACCACCGATGAGGAGGTACATTTTTAAAAACGTTGAAAATTCTATGAGAAATACTTTTAATGGCAAAAAGCGGTATGGTAGGATTCAGGAAGAATTAGAGTTCATTGTGTGCAGGAGAGTATCTTTATCCTATGCCAGCAAAATGAATTATTTACAATTTCCGGCATTTTAGAACTAAAGTAGGCTCTAGGTCCAAAGTAGGAGCACACCCCCTGAAGAACAGTCCCCTTTTCAAAACTATTGTCGAATTTACTGGATTGCATTCATCATTTACGAGTAATGAAAGATTACTCATTTTTGGAGAGTTTTCAAACAACACTTGTCATGGTGCGAAATTTTATGAATTTTTTACGCTTCAAACTATTTTTTTTTAAATGTAAAGTAACATAATGTTAACTGGATTTAAAGTAGCATCTATGGAATGAATCACGAAACTGGTTGCTCTTGGAAAGGAACATTAAAACATTATTTGTGGTTTGCTGGATACTCGAATCATTATATTTTTTTCTATTCCTACCTCTATTCACCTCATTATCTGGAATCAATTATTTTTTCAGCCTCTAATTAAAGGGGATAGATAAATGGATATGAAACCCACACGAAATTGGAGCTTCAATATGAGATGAATTTTCGTTATCATTATAAGAACAAAAGGGTATATTAATAAAATGAGGTTAACAGCGCTTTACAAAAATCGCACAACCATTTCAATTTGGGCCTAGTTTTTCAATCATCAGATATTTGACACGATTTTTATGATAATTACAGTGAAAATTGGAAGCAAGAGTCTTTTGGATTAAGCTTTGACTCTAAGTGGCTCACACTGTTATGTTTTGTCTCAAAAATGCTCAACCGTGCGAGATTTATTCGGATTCATTAAAAAGAAAACTTTTTTTGGCCATCCATTTTTTCATCAGCACGAGATCATATTTTCTGCTGTTGAAATTCGAATGAATATGGTAAACATGTTGGGGTTATAGAAAAGCTTTCAACTTTTACCGATTGCCAAGGATTAATTTCTCGATCTGTTTCCTTCATCACTCCGCCAAATGTATGATTTATAGTTTTTATCAAATTATTCAAACTTTATAATCTCATATTTAGAATTGGAAACGTAAATTAAGTTTTCACTACCCCATCCCATGGAAACAAACCCAACTGTTTGCACCGACTGATAGAACAATTCATTTCTACCTTTTTTTCGTACAACTGAACAAAAGTTGATACTCCAGGAAAAAAATTCGCCAACCTAAACTGTCACTGAAATGAAGTAAAAACAAAAATGAAACCAATCGCTACCCTTTCGACTGAAAGGAAAGGCTTATAGCAGAAGACCAGAAAGTTTCATAGGTAGGAATACAAAAAAAATGGAATGGGCCCTTCATTTTCCAATTTTGCAAAAGGGCAGAACTGCACATCGGCTTCGAAGCAACCGTCAGGGTTTGTTGGTTTATTTTTCTCGCTTTTAACAAGCCAGAATTTCCCGAACTACTACTGCTGCTGGCGACCTGGCGGCTGAAGAGAATGATTTTTCCTGTTTACCGATTTGATGAAGCGACGTACGTTTTGTTCTTTTTTGTCTTCGCGCGGGATTCCGGGGGAGCTTTTTTTATCCTTCAATATTTTTTTTCACTCATCATTTCAAACTGGCTTTTCCGGATGAGTGTCGCAGGTTCTGTGTTTGCACAAGCAAGGATTCGATTAGGAAACGTGACTAGTGCAAACAAAAGATTGAGACATTTAATTAGCACCTGGGCTACCCAGCGAGGGGGTGTTGTCTGCTGTGAATGTCCTCTAACCAAACCCCTAAACTAGGTGGGGTACTCTAGGAAGCTGATGAGTTGATGAGACACGACGGAAATGGAAACTATACTTGCTCCATTCCACCGGAAGTGTACGGCTTCCAATACTTTGCCTAGCAAAGCTTTTTATTTCTAGCGAAGGAATAAGTTTTTTGCAGGTTGGCAATTGTGCTCAAATAAACAAATGTGTTCTTATACCAATCAAACAGACTGGTGTCGAACTAAGTCTTCAGAAAAAAATATGAATTTTCACCAACTCATTCGGGCAAACTAAATTGGCTAACATTTCTAAGGAATTTTGTAATGCTGAACTCTCATAAAAAATCTCAACACTCTCAGTTTTGAACTTTTTGTTTGTTTTACCTGAATGTTTCAAAAATTCAATATTTGTGATAAATTTTGTAAAATAGAAAAAAAATAATAATTTTTTTAACATTGGTTTTCAGAATACGAAAAAAAATCCAAAAAGGATAAAATCTATGTCAGCCACAAAGGCATCCTTCCTCCATTATTCGTCAAAACTCGAGGCCACGCCGCCATTCGGATTGGTAATTTTATACCCCCGAAACCTGGACCTGAACCCTAGTTCCTCGACGCGTCCCGGTAGCATGGGGAATTCGAAATACGATTTAGGCATATACTCATCGAAGCGCAAATATCTACCGGGGCCAATACCGGGTGAATGCGTACGAATCCGAACGGACGGCAAAACAAACTGCTCCGAGTAAGGGGGGATGAATTGTACCGTACTGGGGCCAGAATTTTGACTGAAGGTGTAACACGACGGAAACAACGACACCGGTAGGAAAAAAAAAGTCCCTCTGACCGGCAGCCCAGCCGTGGTGGGTTGGAAAAATTCGAAGAAAGCGGCGGCATCGCCGGTAGTCGTATTAAAGGATAACTGCAACTTGGAAGGACACCAAACAAAAAAAGATCCATACGCGAACGAAAATAAAACTAGGAGGGCGGAGGCTGCCTCGTCGTCAGTTGTTCGAAGCTGTCGGAGTTTTTTTTTAAGTGTTAGGGGTTTTCCGTCGTCGTCGTCGTCGTTCGTCAGCCAATAACCTGAAATATTCATTATTGTTTTCGCTTTTGATTTTGGCCAGAAATATCCGGGATGGTGAAATTGGGATTGTCTCTTTGAAAATGAGAGGTTGAAAAAAACTCTCATAAAAAAAGACTCAATTGAAATGAAAGCAGAAAAAATGTTGAACCGATGAATTTTATTAGAAAAAAAAATGGCAAAAAAATTGCTTATTTCCATAATTTTAATGTGCCCACGAAAGGGAAAATGAAGATGGTTTAAATTTTCTCGAAATAAACTAATAATAAAGGTTTTTTGATGTTTCTGATATTTTTTTTACACATTAGCTGAGACAACTTTGACGTCTGATGGGTTGAGAACTTTTTATATTCCTAATTTAAACATTTTATAGTAGTTTCGATTTAATTTTTTTTTTCTCAGACACGCTTCTTGTTACAACATATAGATATATTGTGGATTGTCCGGAATTGTTGTCGCTCCTGCCGTTTAATGCTCCTTTAACCCTTCGTTTCATAAAGTTACAAATATGCAACAATTAATTAAAACTGTTCTAAACTTCACATTTAGCTAAAAAGTAAATTTTTTTTTCGATGGGAATAATATTTATAATTTCAAGATCACGTTCAATTAAAAAAAAAATTTTTAGTGTTTATAGGAACCAAAAAACCCCACTTGAATCTGAAAAATATGGAATGTGGAAAAAGCCTAATTTTTCAAATTTTTGGCCTAGTGTAATTCATATTGAGAATTTTTTTTCGACTCAAAAAAAATATTTTCGTATTCCCACTAAAATAATTTACGTAATAAAAAAAATTTGAGATTTTTTTTTTGTTTTTTCTCTGATATAATGGGTTTTCAATAACTGTTGCAAATATGCAACACCATGCAACGGTAGTACCCTAGGTAGTTATATGGGTTCCATAGTGTGTTTTCGAAACTTGCATCGTTAAACAGTGTATTTGTTTCCCGATGACAATGTTTTCGTTATAAATGATTTATTATCATGTTCAGGCCGTATTAAGAGGGGGGGGGGGATGAGAAAAATTGCCCCCCCTCCCCTGAATAAAGAGGGCCCCCGAGGTGAAAAAAATAAAAGTTTTGCTCTAAACCGCTATCAAAACTAGAAAAATATTATAAAAAGTTCAAAATTTATCAAACTTTAAACTAGGACGGGTCCGAATAATTAACTTATTTGGGATTTGTAATTCAGCGTATGTAAAACACATTATTTTGATTTTTTTTCCGCGGCCCATTGGTATAACAAATACAGATTTTGAATAAAAAAAAAATGTCGGATGCCTTCACAACTTGCAAAATAAGCATACACCAATTTTCAAAAGTTCTATATTATTCAAATAAGATCTCTTCAAAGAAACATGAAGTTTCACTGAGATCCTATATGTGTGTGTTCGTTTTTTTAGCACCTTCAAGCAAACGTAAGGAATAATTTCCTCAGTAGGTGGTATATTATCGCATAACTACTCCTAGCTAATTTCTCGAGAGTCTTTGTAGTCTAGTGGATAAGCTGGTGCGAGTCTGGTTCCGATGTGCCAGGCTGGGTTCGATTCCCGGTATCGGCGAGACAACTTTTGGGTTCGAATCCCATAAGAAGCCGACAGGAAAGATGTGTTTCCTCTTATAACTGATTATATGAATGTTTAACCAGCTGCCAGCTGGCCAGGTATATGCACGGATGCCGGAATACCTCTCAGTAACCTGATTGACTCGTTCTTCCAAAATATAGGGGAGAGTGGGGTATCGTGGGCCATGGGGAAACGTGGGCCACTTTTAATATCTCAGATGTGTGTTGAGATAAAAATCTCAAACCAACTGTCATCGTCGTCGCTTTGCGTGAGCATATATTCCTATATGTTGTTGACTGAAATACGCATCATATGCTTCTTTTATTTAACAAGCTAAAAAAAGTTAGAAAAATGTATTTACATAATTAAAAAAACACTCACTAATTTCATCGATGGGGAACCTAAAGTTCATAACAAAAATATGCTCATACGCTTATGATCTTAGTTATGTCATGATCTTTCGCGTGGAAAAGGAATTTTTGATGAAACATCAATAAGTCACACAAACGCAACCAATTTGCAAATCATAGCTTGTGGGGAAACGTGGGCCACACATCTTGAACCACCTATATTTTTATGTTTTTATACACATTCAGAACTTAAAATACGTTATTTCCTATCTGTAAAGATTTCTTATGCCAAATGAAGAGTTATGAAAAATATTTTGTCCATCCTATATAAGAAATTTTGCCAAAACGTTCGCGAGCCAGGTTTTGGAACCTATGCGATCATACACAGCTCTCTTTTTTATTTTATCATCTGAAATTGCTTTAAAATAACGCAATGAATTAGGAAATCACAGTTTTGGGTCAACTCAAAAACTTTGCATGTTATTTGGTCAATTTGGATTTGGTGGCCCACGATTCCCCACCATTTTTCAAAATCCAAAAAATATTTCCATTTTTCAAACAGTCAGAGTTTGGGGAAAATAACTTATTAAAAATAAAAAAAAAATACCTTCTGATACCTTGAAAATGTAGAAAACCATATCATTTTTTATTTTCATTTTATCTTTTATATTAAAGAAGTTATGGAACAACTAAAAAAAGTGGCCCATGATTCCCCACTCTCCCATACCTACATACGAAGCCATAGGGTCGGTCCAAGAATGCATGTGAGCACATACTTAGGCAGAAACTGCGGTGAATCCGTGCACCCATGGTGGAAAACCAACATACATAACTACTCCCAGATAAATTCTTAACTTTCCGGTGTCCAGAAATCTAGATTTGCGAAGTTCCTGTGCGAAAACTATGATTAGTGCAAAAGAAATTAGGAATAAGCATTTATTTCCAGTTGTCAAGTGTGAAGAAAAAAAGGTGTAACCGTTTCATGTTGTTGCAAATATGCAACAATTAATATTTTTGCTAAATAACCGAATTATGTGAAAATAATATTTTTTCCTTATTTTTCCCTTCATGTACTCATCATTGCGCACTATTGAGAATTTTTTCGAGAAAAAATAAAAAATCATGAAATGAAGGGTTAAGAACGACCCGGTCGCAGGAATTGTTAAGACTTTCTCACCGACGAACTCTATATGGTCAGAACAATCCTTTAGATGTATGTTGTGCAAAATTTAACGAAATTGCTAGTGAATTTGATTTTAATTTGTCGAAATCTGTGTTTAAATCTAGGATAAGTTAGTTTAATCTCTGTAAATAATTTGAAGCATCTGCAAAGATTGTTAAATAAATAAATAAATACATATATTAACCCTCATCCGAACTAGGTTTCGTTACCCTTATCAGGCTTAGGAGTGTCAATTTGACACTCCAAGCTATAATCGTTATAGCTTTTTTTATATCTAACCGATTACAACAAAACTTATATCCCTAGAAACCTTGTAACATCAGTAAAATATGTTTGTAACATTATATACAGCTTAAGCGTATAGTTTTCCCGATATTCAGCGAGAAAGAAAAAAAAAACCGATAATAATCATATCTCAGAAAAATTATTGCAGCTTGTGCATTACATACTCGAAAAAATATCTACCTTATGCGTATGAAAGTTTAAGTTATGGTCTACATAATGAAGTCGAGAAATATTTTTTTTTAATATTTTTTTTAATGAAAGGTTCACAAAAAGTTCAAAAAAGTGGTCTGAAAAACCTACTCTTCATTCGATTGCTAGTAAAGACTGTTTGAGAGGTGGTAAATTTCTTTAAAATATATGGCAAAATTTTTTTTTCTTATTCTAACGTTTTGTTGTACATATTTAGATTTTTGATGCAGCGAAATAGGAATAAACTACAATTTTTCAAAGTTGACTACTTGACGCGATTTTTTACGTATTGAAATTTCATCTCTTTTTTTAGTTCAGGGTTAGGTTGTACCCAATTTTTTAGTGCTTTCTCTTCGTTTGAAGCAATTAAAACTATGTCCGTTGGAAAGGGAATTGAATTTACATTCTTATGAGGTGCAATAATTTACACTGTGAGATTTCACAAGAATATGAAAATTGTGAACGTAAAATCATTCCTGAGTTCGCGTTTACTTGTCACGACACGCATCATTATTTCATGCAATTTGCTTGACTCTCTGCCTAAATCACTTCCCACCGTAGGACTCGGAGAGCAAACAAACACGTTCTGCTTGTGATTTTAGACATTCAAGAATGATTTCACGTTTATGATTTTCATATTTTTGTGAAATCTCATAGCGTAAATTGTTGCACTTCATAAAAATGTAAATTATATTCACTTTCCAACGGATATAGTTTTAATTGCTTCAAACGGCGAGAAAGCACTGAAAATCTGGGTGCAACCTAACGCTGAACTAAAAAAATTTCAATATGTAAAAAATTCGCGTTAAATAGTCAACTTTGAAAAATTGAAGTAAATTCATTTTTCGTTGTATCAAAAATTTAAATACAACAGAATTAGAAAACAATTTGTAGTCATATTTTAAAAAAAAACCTTAACCACCCCTCAAACAGTCTTTACAAGCAATCTAATGAAAAGAAGGTTGTTCAGACCACTTTTTCGAACTTTATGTGACCCTTTCATCAAAAAAAAATAAAAAATATTTCTTGACTTCATTATGTAGACCATAACTTAAGCTTTCATATGCATAAGATAGATATTTTTCCAAATATGTAATGCATGAGCTGCAATTAATTTTCTAATGCATGTTTTTTTCGGATTTTTTCTTACCCGCTGAATAACGAGAAAACTAGTAGCTTAAGCTGTGTATAATGTTTTAAACATATTTTACTGATGTTACAAGGTTTCTAGTGATATTAATTTCATATGAAATTCATAACAACTCAAACGACTTAGAAAGATTTTACTTTTGGAGTGTCAAATTGACACTCTAAGTCGGAGAAGGGAGGTTTTTTTGTCCAGGCTTCTAGGGTTCATCCATAAAAAAGTAAAGATGCAATATTTTAGATCATTTGAATTCATTTAGGTTCCCCGAAAAAATTTTGGTTTTAAGAAGCTTCTGAAAAAAGTTACAAGCATTCAAACTTGCAATACTGTCAAATGGACTCTCTAATACGGATGAGGGTTAATCGGAGCACGATGAGCATTTTCCGCCGTAGAATCTAGCAGCAAATTTTACTCGATGAATTCAACTGAATTATACAGCTACAGCTTGACTAGTTTACATCTGACGATTTGGCCTATGGTGAGGTGTCGGAGAGGTAATCAGAAGACTCGAGCTCGATTCCTCGTCGAGTAATTTTTTCATTCACTATTCATGATCGGTTATTTCGATTGTACCATAATACAGCTAATAGCATCATTCGCCAAATAAAGCATCAGAAACATAATGTATGAGTGTGCGTGAATTGCTTGTATTCTACAAATAGACATTCAGTAAAGTCCTAATTGTAAAGAAATTCGAAGCACGCGCACTGTCACTTCGACTTTGAATTTCCATAACTCTTAACTCGGATGATATTTTGAGATCAAGTTTTCTGCGTAAGATTGATCAACTTTCACACTTTTATCACAAAATTTGAGCTATTTAAAGTTTGTGTGGCCTAAGATGCAATAATTCTACGAAAATCGTACATTTTTTCTTTCAAACTTCAATAACACAGATGTTATGTATAAACTCTTTATAGAAATTTTGCAGAATGATTGTTGAAATATAAAGTTAGTATGTCCGAAGTTTTTGAAATGTTCTATCGATGAGATCAAAAGTTACACAAAGGTACAATATTTCTGCCATTCTATGGTTAAATAAGCGACCTTCTTCAGGTGGCAATAATGTCATTATCTATTATGCCATTATTATCTATGTACTGAAAAAATCTGTAAACCTTAAGATAACGTTGCCTATAAAAATGCGTTTCATATGCGACATGCGAGTTATAAATAAATCGACAATTATCGATATTATATTTGCAAATAAGTTCAAGCACTTACTTAGTTTAGTAGATATTTTAAAAATCAGATTTCGCAGTGCACAAAATGTTAACATAAAAATATGTAGGTCGTATTTCAATATACCTTTCCAGCTAGAAATGTTGTGAAAACTCAACAGCACTTTTAAGAAGACACGAAAATATTTATTTACAAAACTTTTTTCAAACAGCTGACCAGAGGTCATAAAAAATCCAAAACCGGCGCCTGAAAACTTGCTGACTAGGTGATGTTGACGTGCGAATAAAGATTTGTTTTATTTTTAAGTTTATGCTTAACTCTCGCTAGGAAGAAGACTAACCATCACAAGCTTCAAAATAAATAAACACTTTGCCCAATCGTCTTCCGATCAATCCCTTGGCGCTGCATATGCCACAGTTAAATCGAAGCATCAAAAATTCGATAACCGATATGGCGCCATTTGGAAATGCGCAATTTCCGAAAAAATGTGCAGTTTATCTGATAAGAACATCGATTCCAGGAAATTCGAGTGTTGCATAAAAACAACTTTCAAGCTGGGGTGTGATTCCAATTGAAAACTAATCTGAAAGCACCTCTCAACTGCACAACAGAGACGTCATTCACGAATGTTTGAGATGAAAATATGCTGTCTTCCCAACATATTTAGAAGAAGATGAATGGATTAGTTTGTTTGTTTGGATGTGTCTACACATTTTACGGCACGGCCCGATTGCGTTTCTCAATTTTTTTTTTTGTTGTTGTTGTTGCTTCTGCTGACAATGCAGTTTGTGCGCAACAGCTTGAATTAGCCGAAATTAGGTCACGAAATTGGGCACGGTCGGAATGCAATTGCGCCTGGTAGCTACTACATAGACTAGACTGCCGGGTAAAGATAAGAGTTTCGATTGTAGTATTTATTTACAACGAGCTACATGCACTCGTAACAACAACGTGGCGGTTTGTTTTGAAACGATGAATATGGTCACATTTGTGGGATTAAGCCATTGAAAAAAATGATTGATAAATAACTGTAGAAATGAGACAAGAATGCTAACAAACTTACTGTAAATTCGCTTAGAATTCAACTATTTTTTAGGGTTTCAAAGCGTAACACGCAAATCGATGTTATATTCACGGAATGACAGTTCCTAATTTACGACGCAATTGCAGCAGCATTGAACCATAAACACTAACGAACGCATCAGCATCTCATGTGATGCAAGAATACAGCAGCAGTTGTGAGATTTCATGCGTATACCAAGGGTATTTGCATCAATAGTTGACTAAGAAAGACGGCACTAAAAATGCACAGAATCGTAAACAACGTTGACGTTCTAATCTAGAAACTTTCTCAGCTGTACTTTGGGCAACCTACCCCACCCCGAAAAAACGTCAGTCGATAAATAACGCACATTTTCACAAGAAGCCGTCATCATAGGCCCCTGTTAGAGAAATGGCAGCTGATTATATGGTCTTCGGTTTCCTCACAACACAATCTTACGCACTGTGGCGTTTTGTTTTCGCTGCGTTCCCTCTTCCCATAATACGCTTCAAGCGAGAATGCATCCGCACGCCGCGCCGCGATGTCTTCTGTCGGTGCGTGAATGCGTATTCACCAACAACGATACGCAATGCGAGTTTGAACCCGAAAAATTTAGAACGCAACAAACACAACAGTCGAGCAATATATTGGAGGAATGTATGCAAGTGCTCGGGCGAAATTAGGTCACGACTCTTGGCCCCATTTGCAATGAAGACGCTTCTTTTTGGAAGTTTTTCTTTCTTCGTCTTCTTATTTTGTGCGTATTTGAATAAAGCGTGAATTTGCTTCGATTTAAAACATTCACAGTAAAATACACGGATCCAACCACGATAACAAATTTGCGTGTTTACAAAGATTTTCATTTCTCGTGAGCCAGTGATCAAAGTCAGAGATGAAGTTCAATTTTAAATTACAATTCCTTCAGCTATAAATGAGATAAATGGCTGAAAAAGGTCATGTTTGATTGAAGTTCACAATAATTATTTGTAAATTTAAAATACAACACATGATCATCACTGACCAATCACAGGTTGAGAAATGGGAGATTTCTAGAATAATCAATACGAATCTGATAAAAATAAAAAAATAAGGTATTTCTGTTAATATTGAGAGCTTACCTTTAAGAGAAATTATATCTAAAAGCTGCTTTTAAGAATCGGGTTTCAGATTGTTCATAGAATTATTGAACAATCATGATCAATTCTAAAATCATATAATTAAATAGTTAAAATAAATGAAAAGTTTATTAAACGGATGAACTAACAAATCTATAAAGAAGAAAAGAAACTGATTCCGAATTTATTTATTTATCACGTTTTATTCAATTAGGAAATAAAAATTAGATGATGATGATGATGAAAAACAAGTACAAGCATTTATTTTATTTAACAAATTTTTTGAAGTCTGCAAAACGATTGCATTTTTGCTTATAAAAATATCGTTAATTAAATTTACTTGATACTTACAGGTTAATTCTTAAAAATTCTTTTATTTTGGAGAATTATTTGATTTTAATCGCCGAAATTTGTATGATTATAATATTAATGTCATGTGCGGCGGAATGAAAACTAGAGAGAATTAATTTTATAGAAATTTGAAAGAAAGGTGGATAGACAGGCATTAGTGCGCCAATAGGAAAAAGCTTGATAGGTGTTGAAATTTTAGGCTAGAGGGCATGTTGATGAAAAGCTCCCATGAATTGCTCCCGCATGAAGAGATGGCAACGTCGCTAGAACTGTTCTCGCATAAGGAAAGCTCAGTAGGCCCATGGGTTGCTACGTTTTTGCTCGTTTGAAGTGTGCGTTAAAACACACTCTCAAACCACTGGGCTCGCTATACACACTTCCCGGCAATGTTATTCAAACCGTGTGGAGCACATCTCTCAGATTTTCCCTTTTTTCCCCTCGTTTTGACAGATTTAAGCTTTTTTCCTCAGATTTAAGCTTTCGTCTCCTATGCTCTCAAGGCAAAAAAAGCTTAAATCTGAGGAAAAAAGCTTAAAAACGAGATTCACGACCACTTATTTAAAAGATGTTGGTCACACGATACAAAGACAAATCGTGTAACGTTGCAGGGATCTGGCTTTACATGGGAATTCTCTTTCTGAGTTTTTCATGTATAGTTAGCTAGTGTAGAGCAAAGGGGGGAGCAATTCATGGGAGCTTTTCATCAACATGCCCTCTAGCCTAAAATTTCAACACCTATAAAGCTTTCTTCTATAGGCGCACCAATGCCTGTCTATCCACCTTTCTTTCAAATTTCTATAAAATAAATTCTCTCTAGCCGCACATGCCATTAAAATTATAATCATTATTTTGGAGAATTGAAAAAAACTTACCAAATAGATGACATCTCTCGTTTGTTCTCGCAAAAGTAAAATTCAATTGCGGTCTTGAAGAAAGATAATATAGAACCTTATATAATTTTTATGTATTTTTTTTGTCAGTAAAGCGCAGAATATTCTTAAATATTTTTTACCTATTTTCAAAAGTTTTAAGGCAACAGAATTTATGAAAATTAGTGCAAAAATTCTTAGAACTTCAGAAAAATATGAATTTATTTACCTTGTGTAATTTTTCAAAACCCTTTCTAATGCGGAGTCGAGCATTTAGACTAAAAAGAAAAACAAAAGAAAATTTAGGTAGAAAATAGTTTCCTGAATATTTTATGAAAGCATAAAATTTGTAATGATATAAACATTTTTCGCATCATCAAATTGATTATTAATGAAGCTATGGATGAACTTGTCAAGATACTCTTCTTAACAGATGCCAATTTTAATGACGAGGTAGGGTTTTTTTGTGTCAGGATTTGAGTTTCAGTACAAAAAGCTTATTAAATTGCTGATCGAAATTGACAATTGAAAATAAGTTTCAATTGCTGAACGTCATGTAGTGTCAAATAATGAAATTCTCGCATTGCCTTGAGTTCATGTCAGTTTTTGTAGTTTTTTTCGTAAAAAAATTGTTTGTTTGAAAAGTCATTTTGTAGGCAACGTTATCATAAGGTTGCCAGATTATTTTTGTACGTACACTGCCGGCCAAAAGTTTGGGATCACCCACTAAAAAACATGCAAATTTTGATCGTTCATATCTCAGCCGTCTTAGGACATATTGAAAATCTTCTGATCTCATTTGAAAGATAATGAGCAATAGCTATCTCGGAGGTATTTTGCCCAAATATAATGTTTTAGTTTTGAACTTAAAACTTAACCTAAAGTTATAACATTTTCAAAAAATCGCACTCAATATTCAAAGCCGATCATCTCGGGATAGGGTGGACCAAATCTCAAAATTTGAGTGGCATTAGAATTCCTGTTCTTTACTTCTCAAAACACAATCAAAAAATTTTTTGAAAAAATTCAAAAACGCATTTTTAATTAATAAAATAGACACTTGAGTTGTCGTCCAAAAGTTTGGGATCACCTCTTTGTATGATGAGTTTGGGATCATTCTTATAAAAACATGCAAATTTATTTTATTCATATCTTTCTCATCTAACATCGTATTGCAGATCTGAAAGGTTCATTTGGAAGCTAAGGAATTGTTATTTTTTAATAAATTCATTCAAAAATTATATTTTGAAGCGATAACCATAAAAAAATCATCTGAAATTTATTGTTTTTTTGAAAGTTCTCAGATTTTTTTTATAGTTCTCACCTTAAAATATAATTTTTGAATGAATTTATTAAAAAACAACAATTCCTAAGCTTCCAAATGAACCCTTCAAATCTGCAATACGATGTTAGATGAGAAAGATATGAATAAAATAAATTTGCATGTTTTTATAAGAATGATCCCAAACTCACCATACAAAGAGGTGATCCCAAACTTTTGGACGACAACTCAAGTGTCTATTTTATTAATTAAAAATGCGTTTTTGAATTTTTTCAAAAAATTTTTTGATTGTGTTTTGAGAAGTAAAGAACAGGAATTCTAATGCCACTCAAATTTTGAGATTTGGACCACCCCATCCCGAGATGATCGGCTTTGAATATTGAGTGCGATTTTTTGAAAATGTTATAACTTTAGGTTAAGTTTTAAGTTCAAAACTAAAACATTATATTTGGGCAAAATACCTCCGAGATAGCTATTGCTCATTATCTTTCAAATGAGATCAGAAGATTTTCAATATGTCCTGAGACGGCTGAGATATGAACGATCAAAATTTGCATGTTTTTTAGTGGGTGATCCCAAACTTTTGACCGGCAGTGTATATGGGTCGGACAAGTCCAACCCATTTTTTTTTTCTAAAAATCTGGCAAAATTCGGGTATTTCATTTCAAAATTGTCGACCAATGATCAAGGCAAATTTTTTCAATACCCAGGAAATACCCAACAAAAATCAATTTAAAAAAAATTAAAAATATTTTTTTTATCAAAACAAATCAACAGATTCTAAATCTCATTTTTGGCTTCTAAAAAACCTTTTGAAATTATTCATATAAAACTTGCTCAAAAAGTCTCGATTTGAAGGCATGAATATAAAATGTTAATCATAAAATTCGTTATTTTGTTCAATTTGGCAAAAAAGTGAATAATACTGGGCAACCGGAACGAACCAGACTTTTCTCAAATTTTTTACTAAATATTCGGGCAAACCAGAATGAAACCGTGCAATCAATTGAAAATTAAACGTTAAACTGCCGATGCCGATACTTGTGAGTTAAACTAACACAAAAATCAATTGCACGAATTTTCTCTGAAAAAGTTATAAGTATTTGCACACTTATGTTGATTGGGTAAATATTTTTCTCGAGACCTCTAGATCTGTTGAATTCATATCTTACTTCACAAAACATCGTTCTTAGAGCCAAATGCAATAAGGACTGTATTCGAAAAAAAATGCAACACTTTCATTTGTAAGCCACCTTAGAGCGGATGGATGAAAATTGATGAAATTTTCAGTGATTCTACCAAGTAATTTAATGTTCACATGTGTAAAATTTTGTGGTGTTTCTGTCATGTAGTTACTAAGCGTCTAATAAATAATTTTATTGACTAAAATGTTTGGGCAACGTATACACTTTGAACAACCGCTATTTTTTTATGACGTTCATCATTTATTGGCGTTTGACTTGAAAAATACTAATTTTTCTCTATTTCATCGAAGCTATGACAAGTTTAGCAGATTGTACGCGTTCGGCAAGAAAACAACATTATTAACTTTTTATCACTCCATCACAGTTTTCTCTGATGGCAGGGATTCAGATCCAACTAAAACAAAGTGTACCTTGTGTTATTTTTCAAAACCCTTTTTAATGCGGAGTCGAGCATTCCAACTAAAACAAAGTACTAACTTTAAGAAATCATTAAAAGTATCATGGAAGGAAAATCGTTGCTTTTGTAGGCAATTTTTAAATATTTGGCCGTAAATTTTACTAACCGCAATGTACCACTTATCGATTTGCATCTTCCACAGATCGTCTGCAAAATTTAGAACTAGATAATTTTTTATAAACTCGTACTCTACATTCGGGCGAGGCTTCACACCTTCACGCAATTTTTCAAAATTTCCCCCGCTAATGGGCCTAACATTTTTCGTACGATCCAACCACCGTATTTTGTTTATTTTATCGGTGGATAGCTTTTTTCATCAATCAGACACCATGTTTGATTTGTTTTTTTTTTTATTTCTTGGGCTAATCGGCCAGATAAATTGATTATCGGATGGCATTTGTTAAACCCCTCACTTCCCGTATCTTCGTGGGATCAATTAATATTTCTTTAATTCAAATTTTAGCTCACTGATGGATTCTCTGGGACCTTTAGAACGATTTATCATGTGATTTATTTGGATCGTATATTTAATTGATTTCCAGTTGTTTTAAAGTCTTTTAAAGGGACTTCCCTAGATTTTTCACGACTCTGTCAAAAAATGTTGTTCAATGAATAAATTCACTAGACGCTATCCCAAAGTCTACTTGAATGTCATCGCAATCATTCTGTGCTGAAGCAAATGAGCAGTCTTCGATCCAACATTCGATCACTGATCTACGATTGACAGGAATCTATTTTTTTAATTGATTTACTGTAAAATAAGACTATAGAGAACCGAAAAGTAAAAAAACGGATTTGCTCCTAAATTGTGTTTAAGTATACTGTTCATTTTGAAAAGCGCTTAGACATAATGGGACAGCCTATATGAATTATAAATATCTGAAATTTACACCAGTGAAATGATGATTACGAAACATCTTCATTATCAATTCGAGATTAGTGGTTATAGCACTAATACTCGTTTTGCTTCAAACGCCTCTTCAACAAATATCACCCAGAAATTATGAATGTTTTGCAGAATGGACTTCGAATGAAGGTCTTTGGTCTTAAAAGAATATTTACGCATTTTTGGTTGAAGTGCAGTCAACTTCTGCGAACACTACGTTTTATCATGATTTGTGAGAAAAATCTGATAAAAGAAGTTTTCTGTCTGTTTTTTTGCTTCATTAAGCTGTTGATGAGAAATATTAAGGAAATTTTCAAGGAAATTTACACCAGAATAATCTACATATTAACACTTAAATCTTTTTCTCTTTCCAGGAACCGTCTTCAACGCCCACAAAGTGATACTGGCAGCATGCAGCAAAAACTTTGCCGACCTGTTCGAGCGGGCTCCGGTTGGCACCGGGCAAATCTGCGTGATGCTGGAGGCCACCTCGGCCGACAACATGCACGCCCTGCTCGAGTTTATGTACAAGGGCGAGGTGCACGTGTCACAGAAAGCGCTGGAAAGCTTCCTCAAGGCGGCCGAGAATTTGCAGGTATGGAGAATTTATCCGAATTGTGGTTTTGAGTTTGACGTTAATTTCGATTCTTCTTCCTTCGACGCACAGGTCAAAGGTCTCACGACAGAGCACGGTCGATTTGCGAGCGCCAATGCCACCCAGCCACAGCCATCGTTCCACGAGACGCCCAACAATCTACCATCGCCGGCAGCTCGACGACAGCAGCGTAACTCCCTGTCCGCCTCCCTAGAGTCCATCAACCGGGTCGTCAAGAATGAACCGCTGCAGGGAAGTGGAGCAGCAGGTTCCGTAGGTGGCGGCGTAGGAGGTGGAGGAGGCGGCGGCGGTGGAGGTGGTGGTGCCAACTCCGGTTCCGGATTTTCGTCGTACCTGCAGCCGTCCTACATGCCCCAGCCATACGAATCGTCCCGCAAGCGCTCGATCCGCAGTCCGTTCTACGAACACCAGGAAGCTACCCGGGGCAGTGTGCTGCGGGATGGCAAGACCAGCATCGGCAACGATAGTCCCGTCAGCGGAAGCAAAAACTACCGGCCCTCCAGCAGCGGATCTTCGGCGGCACCGACGGAAGCGGACACGCTGCAACCGGATCGGGATTCACCGCAACAGTCCAAGTAGGTTTTGTTTAGATTCCTAGTTTAAATCTGAGGGGTGCCGTAGGGTTGTTGGTTAAGACCAATGTGTAACTTTTGCTGGAGACGAGCAAAAAAAGCGTGAAATCTTTTTCCAGTTGTACGTTGCTACAAAACATTCAGCAGAGCTATTGGCGTGACTTGAGTCCACGGTAAAGACATGTCCTCTGATGTTTGCATCTTTTGGAAAATATCCAGAAGTTTGCCTTAACCAAGGATTGGAGCACTACTTGCCTTGGCCCAGGATTGGAAAAGCTTCCTTTTTGATCAATGCTGTTTTTTGTCAAACTTTGATATTTTTCTTACTATCAATCCTTCGGATCCTAGTTACGCAATTTATGGACGTCTCCTATCTTCAAATCTGAAGGTTTCCTTAGGGTAGTAGATTGAGACCAATGCGCTGCTCTCGTTGAAGACGAATGAATTCATTCTAACGATCGTATTCTCCTTCACAGCCGCTACGAGAATCACAGCCCCAGTACGACACATCACGGCAACGGCAACGGACCAGTCTCATCGAACTCGCTGGAACGAGACGAACGGAGCGAACGGAGTTTATCGGAGGACAAACTGAAATCGGACAGCAGAGAGGAAAATGAGGTATGTATTCGATGGGAGATTCGATCACCTTCGATCCAAGGGTTTATAAAACTATTCTATTCCGATCAAAAGGCTGGAGCCGAAGACCTGCGAGTGAAAATGGAAATGCGACCGATTCAATCCCCACTGACCTCATCTGCCCCTCCGACGCCCACGACTCCGGTCGGCTTCATAAACGTTAAAGGTGGTCTGCCCGGTGGTTTGGACGGAAATATGCCCCCGGTGGATATGCTCAGTATGCTCAGTGCCCAGCGAGAAAGTGTAACAACTGCGGACGGTAAGTTTTTCAATAGCAGGTTTGACTCGATCCTTCTCGCCAGCAGTAGAAATTCGCTAACCCGCCAATTTCTCTCTCTGTCTTTCCACTAACTGGCCCCTGTTCGAAATTGGTTAACACGACAGGCTCTCTTCCCCCAGGCAAAAAGCTACAGTGCCCGCTGTGTGACCGTCAATATGGCTACGAAACGAACCTGCGAGCCCACATCCGCCAACGACATCAAGGAATCCGCGTGCCATGCCCATACTGCAGTCGAACGTTCACCCGGAACAACACTGTCCGAAGACACATAGCTCGAGAACACAAACAGCAGACGCAGTTCATGCCAAATCAGCTGCACAGTTAAGCTGTAGGGCGGGTGCAAAGATCGAATCTTGTAGTGGGAGCAGAGATGGAAGAGAACTTGAAAACGATTGCCAGCAAAATATCAGCAAACAACTGAGAGGAAGATTACAAAGGAAGAACCGTGAAACTCGCGAGCAATAAGTGTGATAGAAGAGAAGATTTAAACAAAGAGCTGAAATCCGAAATTTAGTTCGCAAACAAACTCTGGACAAAATGAATCACAACAAGAGAAACAAACAACAAACGATAGGCTGGGAGAAGAGCGATAGATTTTGAGATGTATTTTGCGCTAAGCATTCTGTCTTAAAGAGAAAACTAGTGATAACGGCTGCCCGAGGTTTACCAGGTCATTTTGGACTACCTCGGCGGCCAGTAATACCGCAATGTTACCGGTTGCAAACTGCAAATGCAATATTTAAGTTTATTTTTTTATCATATGTACAGCTAAACCCTTCAAAATGCCCTTGATTAACCTTCGTTTTGATTTCCTCATAGATCATCATAGTTCCTCTATCAATCGATTGAATTGAATTTTTATTTTTACCTCCATTATCTGAAAACTACGAGCTCGCATTCGGACGAGCTTGTCGTAAACTTCTTATCGTACGATACAGAGAATGATAAACATAATCACCGCAAGTGTCATTATTTAATAATTTAATAAGTAAAAATCATCGTTAAAGTTGAAACACAATTACAAATGAAAGAGTAAAAAAACTGATACAAGTCACACGAATACAAAGTCGTTATTTGTAAAGTTTCATTTTTTGAAAGCGTGTGAACTGCTAACAACCTGACCGAAACCAATTGAACTCAACGTAATCAAACCCCGAGAACCGAAAATAAACATTCAATTCAAGCCAGAAAACATAACCGGAAGTAATAGTAAATGAAAGATAAGTAATGAATATACAAAGTACCTGCTGATAATAAGAAAATCATAGATTAATGAGAAATATTTAATTAATAAATATATGAGTAAATATTTAAATATATCGTAACTTAAGGGCGTGGTTACAAAGAAAAGACAATTTGCTATTTCAACTTGCTCGCAAACAGAGAACAAAAACCGGAAAACCACGCATAGCAAATCATATTAAAAAACCTTACACACCACCAATACATAAACACAAAACAAACCAACAAAAACACCCGCGATGCATATACCGATGCAGTGCCAGGGTTGAGAGTTTTGAAGATAAAAAAAAAAGACCGAAACTTACAGCCCAAGCTGCAGAATAGAATAAAACATGGTGCCTAACTGAAATAATGAGAACTTCTACCACTACTCTACAATTACCAAAACTACTACTACTTCTATAACTACTACAACAACTACTACTACTATTACTACAGCTTAATTAGAAGGTACTAACACTGTTACGCAGATATATTGAAAACAAAGCCCAACTGTACAACCTCCGGGAGAATGCTGTCAGTTTGACAGCCTCCCGGAAGTTGTTGAACCGCAAAACAAACTACTAATAGCAAAAAGAAAAACCTATAGCAAAATCAATAACGTTAACGCCTGTCTGCTGTTTGTTATTTGTTGATACAACCTCTGGAAAAGAAACACAGCTATAGAACCAATTGATCTCATACATATTTAGTGGTTAGTCTGCCTGCAGCAGCAATAACAATCTGTTTTTTTTTTTGTTTTATCCCATAACAGTGTTTTTCTACTAACTTTTACTTACTTGATAGATGAAATCCGTGAATTCGGCACGGTAGCACCGATTCGATGCGTTGTTTAAGCGGTTTATCAAAACGATTGGTTTAAATTGAAACCACGTGTTACCCTCTGAGATCATGATTATCCAGAGCTAAGCCATTTGCTTACTGTAGATCAACAAAGTACTAAAACGAATGGTTGGAAATTGGAGTAAATTAGTTTTTTATTTTTATTTTAGAATATTGTATCGAATTTCGATTCAATTGGTTTTCAAATTGAAATAAGAATGAAATTCATTCCAAGTGTTTTCTCACCAAAACAGGTTTGTACTAAAAATTTAGTACAAAACACAGTTTCAGTCCGTGTAAAATGGCGTGGCACTTGAAAGCGATCATTTTTCTATGGTTTTTTTCTGCGTGATTTCTTATTTCCAACGATTGCACAGTTATATGCATGTTAAATTTGATACTGGGCTACAAAAGCAATTTATTAGTAATTTTTTAAGTCATAATAACACGCTCTTTGCATATCAAAGGCGCTAAAGTTTTGATTTAAATTTAAGCTCTTTTTTGCATTGCTCGTAAGTTCCATTACGATCACTCGGAAGAGTTTCAGTGATAAACTAATTATTCGATATCATGGAACACAATCCGTTAATTTTCCCCGAAGCTTCTTATCGAATGCATTGAATCAGTGCTACCCGAAAAATTGTACTTTTTACTTTACTTCCCGGCTTCTTTCATATCGTTTCAAAATCAAAGCAAAAAAACGAAAATACAAACCTTTTGGCGAAAATACATCTCAAAATTATCCCGAACAGCATTCGGAAAATGGGAAATCACCTGCCAATGGGTGACCATTTTTCTCGAGTGTTAAAAAAACAACAAAAGCAAACCAACCTGCAAAACTAGTTTCGAACCAACATTTACAAAACATTTGAAAATAATTCCAAAACAATACAGCAAAAATTGACTAAGAGTAAACCATCTATAGATTGTTAAAAAAAGCAATGCAATTTTGTTTACACCGAGTTTTTGTTTGCCTATCAAAGAATGGAAAAAAGAGAATTGAATAAATAGGAGTAAAAAAAATCGGAACGGAATCAAATCAAAACTAATGTGCTCATATTAACTTTAAGTAAGACGGATCGGTATTCACAAACTGATTGGAAACTGATATATTCGAAAGGTGTTCAGGAAAAATTCGTTTCGCTTGAAGTAAAAAAAAAAGGTCGCCCTAAAGTAGGCTTCATAGTCGGACATTAGAGATCCCCATAGGGTCTAGCAGCCGGACTTGGCTTGGGGCGACCGCAGGGAAGAGTTGGAATCGATTGGGAAAATCTGCACCCGACGGAATTAGCAAATCATATTGTTTTTGTTGATGCTCGTGTTAACCATGTTTAGGGAATGAAGATTTGTAAATGGAACTGTGAATTTTAGTTTAACGAAACTGCCGATCAACTGTCTGAGGACGGGATGCAATAACAGATACGGGTTTTGAATTTCATCTTATACGATTTTCACTTAGGTTTTAGGGTATTATTTATTTGTTAAACTTATTAGCTGTACGTTACAAACAAGTGCAAGTATCTGCTAATTCCTGAGCAAGAAAGATTTTCCATCGATGAGCGTCACGATTCCCAGAAAGCGATTAAAAGCGAACCGATACCGAGTAGACTGAAACGCAGAGTTTTAAAATGAACAAAACTACCAAGTTATAATTTTTTTTTCTTCATAGTTAATGTCAGAAATAGAAGAAAACAGTAACAAAACAAACAAATGGATGCAAATGCAAAAAAAAGGTGAAATGGAACAATAATAGTGATATTTAAAGTAAACTTATTGTACCCTTATTGAAATAGACTCAAAGCGCTAACTTAAACAAATGAAAATGCTCTTTCAGAGTTCAATAGTTGCAAAGCTGCAAACAGAAACACAAACATAGATAACTAGAAGGAAGAAAGGCATTTATGTTAAGTGATTCCTCAATATTTGAGGAGCCCCGGTTTCCCCGAGAATCAATAGTCTGTTCTTAACTAAGAAGCAACTGCCATCAGTAGTCAAAAATACCTCATTTTTACGTTTGATTGTTTTTTTATCTGTTTTTAAATCGCAATTAGAATCAAGTCGATGTTCAAGAAAAAAGCGAATAGAATCCAATTTCTTCCTGCTAGTTAAAATTAACAGACAACAGCAAAGTACTGGTAAAAAAAACCTTAAGTAAAAACTCAAACAGAATGCAAACACAAAAAATCAACAAAACCAAATCACATAATCAATCTTGTAGGAAGCAAAGAAAAGATTGCGTACATCGCTGAAATCAACTACCTCCATAAAAATAAACATAAAATGACAACATTTATAAAGATCGAACGAAAACACAAACTCAAAACTCACGGAAAGCACTTCTACTGCAAAGGATCAGCTTTCAGAGGAATAATTTTCGTAATCGAAAGAAACCCCGTCAAAAGCACATTGTTTATTCGTTTCTTTCAAAAAAAAAAAACTCTAAAACTATGAAACTATTATTTTTTCTTCCTTATTGGTTAGTTTCGTTTTGGTGCAATCCATTTCTCACCAATTGGGAACAGAGGCATAATAATTTAAAGTTTAACGTGTTTGCAGAGACCTACTTATAGGATTCCATACAGCAAAAAGAGTAAAAAAAAAGTACATACAGAAACCATTTCAAAGCAGATTTAGGAGAAACAAGTTTCGGATTAAAAAACGGCAAAATTATAAGAAAGTTTGAGAAGTAAAAACAAAATCTTAAAGCGAGAAAATTTAACAACTTTTGGGCAACGGAAAAGAGCAAAATTCAAGAATTTCGGACGACAACACAAAGTATGTAAAAAGATGTGACGAGTAAAAATTATGAGAAAAGAAAACCAACAATCGAAAAAGTTTGGATCGTGGAATCTTAAAATAAGTGACATCCGCTAAAGTTTGACAAAATCCATAAAGAAAAGCAAGAAAAGAGTTTGACAACCAAAAGGCAATGGTAAAAAAAAATTAAAATCAACATGAAAGGAAACAATGTTTGGATGAATCAACAAAATCGACGAGAGCGAGAGCAAAAAGAAAACAACAACTCTAGTGCGAGCACTTTAAAAGTTTAATTATTAAGGACAAGTCTAGGGCGTGGCGTGCAACATCCGGATAGAGGCTGCCACAAAAAAAAGCTATTTTCGGGAAGAAAGGCTTAAAGACGTGAGTCAGCAGCGCGTAGATTCTGTAAATAGTTTTTACGAAAAAAAAAAACAGTTGAAAACATGTGGTAACACAGAGATGAGATGGCAAAACAAAATACCCAGAAACATATGAAAAGGTCGTTAACCTAAATACCGATAAAACGTATGCGAAAAGCCGTATTGATAAAAATTAACTCTAAAGAAAAAGCAAACGGCTAACGAAGGCAAGCTGCAAATTAACATTTGCTGTGAAGACAAAGCAAAAGAAGCTATAAAATAGCTTGAAAAATTGAAATTTAATAAAATTAAATTTGGAAATGCGTGAGGAAGAAGGAAAAAAACAACCAAGAAGAGTAGGAATGGAAAGGAAACATTAGTGGAGACAAAATTAAGTATAACCGTAATCATCCCTCCCCGTAATCCTTTGAAGAAAAAAAAATATAAAAAAGCTCCCGAGAATGAAGCTACATAAGCTATAATGGTTAGAGAGTAAACATTTTTCGAGAATGAAAATTTAAGTACCCATACCCTTTAGATTTAAAAATTACTGGAAGAAAATTATAAATATAACCATGAAGTGAATATAAAAAAATACTACTAAATCTTACTTAAAATTTAACGGTAAAAACAAATGTAAAATGGTGACTAAATGGATAAGTATGTAAATAGAGTTTCGGCACCCGGAATGGAATATAAGAAAAGTGTAAAAAGAGAGAAGGGGAAAAAAATAGAAATTCACTACAAACTGTTTAGGCTAAATAATGAACGTGAAATTCGGAAATAGTTGAAGGAGTTAAACTAAAAGCTAAACCACAACCGTTTGGATCCAACCCAACGAAAAAGAGGAACTAGACTATAGAGAGTTTGAGTTTATTTTCTTGTTTTGTTTTTCGGCTTCTGTCCTGTTTCGGGCAGAGCCAAGAAGTGAAAAAAAATCACTTGTAGATCACACCCCTTTTGGCAAAACATCGTTTCGGAAAAAAAACAAAAAATTTGATTACGACTAAAAAGTAACCGAAAATAAAAACTTAGTTAGAAATGTTTAGGCAAAACGTTTTCAAAATTAAACCAATTTTTAAGCAAAATTCTAAATTTTAACGAAAATTTTCGTTGCTGTTTTTTGTTGGGCTAACTGAAAATTATTTAACGGAATATAGAAAGGAAGGAAGCGAAGAATAGAAATTTCGAGCCAGTCTGCGGGTCACCAGTTTACATTGCTCTAAAAGGAAAGATAATCGTCAAAATTTATGCAACAAACTATATCAACTATAATTTCTTTCGGAACGCGTTTTTTGGCATCTTTTTGGTCATACAGATATATTTATAAATCTTACAGTTTTTGGGTAGCACACACAAAGGAAAACTCCTCTTAGTATCCCTAGTTTAAACTTTGGCATGAAAATGGAAAATCCACTAAAGTGAGACAACACCAACACCTAAGAAAGGAGAGGAAGTAGAAGGAAAAGTTTTTTGTTTCCAATGACGTTTTTTGAATTGCAATTTTTCAGCTGTAGAGTTGTAAGCGGCTTCAACACATGTTTTCCTGATTTCCTGGTCAAAGATCAGACCATGGTTGAGCCCTTAACTAGAAATAGAAACAACCGTTTAAGCCTTTTTTTAAGGGGAACGAACAACCAATTGTGGAGTTTCTATATTTTTTTTCTTTTATTTCAATTTTTTGTTTGCGGAAATTTTATTTCATTTTTAAGTTTGTTTCCACCTAAACGTTGGACACTAGTGTTACAAATTATTAAACTTGTGTTTGTGATCGCCAAGTGGATATCTATTTGCATAGAAGTGTAGTATTTAGACATATGTAAAAGAAGAGAAAAACTCAACTAGTCACACGTGCAACACACTCAGGTACAATAAAAGTGAAAAAAAACAACAGAAAGCGTATAACATTTAAGAGGGCAAACCGAATCAACCATATTGCGATGAGCAAACAAAATAATCTAAGCGAAAAACACAACAAACATCAATCTACACCTTAACAGAGGTTTTGTTTTTCCAACCAATGAAGTCGACTTAGGAAAACTGAAATCATATCAGCTTCGAAGTCGAGACTTCTGCGGGAATTGAACTTTCGTTAATCGTGTCCGAAGAATTTAGTTGAAGTATAAACTTGAGGAAGTTTGTTTTACGAGTAGAGAAGATGCTAACCGTAGGGGAAAAAATGGGAAAAAATTTAAAAAAAATTACAAAAAAAATTGATGAGAAAAATAGCGATATAGTACTGTAAGCTCTAGGATTAGAAATTGAGGATATACTTAGCGACAAACGAAATAAGAGAATAAAAAAAACAAAAAACAAATACGTAAAAGTCAGATAAAAACTTCGTTCAAAGCGAAAGTGTGAAGAGAGAAGTAAAAAATTCAAAATTCACTTGAAAAAAAAAACTTTACCAGAAACCACAAAAAAAAAAACAAACACACTCTTGATCGCAAAATTCAAACATCAAAAATTCAAAATGTTTGAGAACGGTACTCAAACACTCAACGACACACCACCCAAACCAAACTAAAAGGTAGATTTTGATGGTACATTTTTTGAGGCAAAAATCGTTTTTTGGAACAACACTCTAAATACAAACACATAATTATTTCGGATTCTGTTTTTCGGATGAAACGTATTCTTATCGAACACACAAACGCAAATTTCAACGTTCAAAATGGTTTTTTGGGAGATGTTTCTTTTTTTTTTGGGTAAGCATAGATTTGAAAAAGTAAACCTTTGAAGTTAAAATTGATTGCATAGATGTAGGCGTTTTTTTAACCCCAAGTGTCAGATTCTTTTAAACCGCACTGAAAAAAATCCGACGTTTGATATCAATTTTTACTGGAGTTGGTATTTGTATGGAAAATTTTTTCAAAGCTAGTGCTGGAAAAGTGAACAAATTTTGCGATGCGAACCATGCTTACCCAAAAAATAAATAAGCTTTACGGAAAATCATTATCATTTGAAGGTAATCGAGTGTTCTATGGGGTAAAAGTGCTGCAAACATTTTGAGGCTTACGAATACATACTATCGAAGAGCATTAAGAAGCTAACAAATCGAGGCTAACACTTGAAACCGCCATAACGAGCAACAACAACAACAGAAGAGGCTTCCGGAAACTTGCGTGCCTGCTCGCTATTTTGAGGCATTTCTACAATACTATTACATAGCACTTTCCCCAGACGAAACAATCGATGTACTTCTTGAACAACAACAACTAAACAAGTAACTCGTAATAGTGATGAAGCACACGAAACTGTATGCAATAAGCTAGTCTAATTTCTTTCAAAAAACCCCACCCCCTTTACTCAAGCAATATCCTCGTATCCCCGATTTCCCACACAAATAAGCTGAACCCCTCTGGAAGGTGATCGATTCCAAGTATCAATTTTTAAATATTGGTTAGTTATTTAGCACGTCCTTCTTTTGGGGATTCGAAAACAAACACATCCTGGCGACTTCCAATAGAATGAACAATAGACTACTAAATACTGATGAAGAAATGCTGAGCTGTTAAGCATCGCTAACGCATCAAACTTTTATCATCAACAAACACTGGAAAGACTGCTGATTACTGTTACCTCATTTTTGTGTACGAAACCAATAGATTTTATTTAATTTTAGTTTTAAAACCATCCGGAATGGCACGAAACTATGTGTGGTTCCATAAGGATGTGCTCTAGGCTATGGTCGCCAGGAGAGCGATTTGTTTCGAATTTCTCTTCGAAGGGTCGATGAGTGAAAACGACCGAAAGCGCTTGGAATCGGTACAGCCTACTTGAAGGGGTCAGCACAACAACAGCCTTATTGGAGTCTTACACTTACACAGAGATAGTTTAAAGATCACATGAGATCGAATGAATCATAGAGAAACAAAACAGTTAGAAGCTAGCCGTTAAGCTCAGTATTCCTTGTTTTTAAACAGAAAACTTTGTTTTTATTATTTTGTTTGAGATAATCAATCGAGATAGCAGAAAACGATTTGCAATAGTTACGAGAGAAACATGAAATAAACAGTTAATCAATGATGAAATAGTTTAATGTGCTATTCGGGATGAAACGCCCTGATAGAGCAGAACACAGCTAAGTATAATAGACAAATTATTTATTGAGTAACTTAACTGCATTTTTTTCTTCAAAGAATGGAAAACAGAATCTACAAAAGGTAATAGAAACTGATTAATATTTACAATATTTCTAGTAATCAGAAGCGGATAGCACCGATATACAAGATTGTGAAAGTAAGACATAATAATAAAGAGAAAAAAAACAGTTAGCAGTACCCTTTTACAGTACTGACAATAGTTCATTTTTGTACAATAGTTAAGAAAGTTTCAAATCAGCCTATACACAGCTTCCACACACATACACATCAGCATTGATCATATTTGTTAACACTTTTTGCAGTAACTCGACTGGGTTTTACGTTACAGCTACAAAACGACATAACAGATGCATTTTTAAATATGAAAACTCACTCAGATAGAAGGGATGATTCCCACTCAAAACCGGAAGAAAGAATTTTTTTTATGAAAATAAGAATGAAACAGCTGATTAATTTTGCACCCACACACACAATGATGAATCACCCCCTTTTAATGCTAAGGCTTTCAACTATCGAGTATTTATTCAAGAAGGAACTCGTTCCCAAGCGCGATACAGTAAGTTTCATAATTTAGTTTAGCGACCCCCTCAAAACACCTCAGCGTGGCAGATCTGACGAAGTCACCTTACAATAAACCTCTTCAACGTACTTTTTCCGCAGCCAAATTGAAGTTAAACTTCAAAACATTATTTATATTTTCATACACATAACATTCGCAGAAAATACCTCACCTTAAAATTTGAACCAAACTTAAAAGTGATTTCAAACATTACAAATCAACACGAAAGCCAAAAAAACAGTGTTGTTTAAATCAAACCTTTACCTACTGTGGTTTATTGTGTGCTTCAAAAACTTCAACAAATCTGCTCAGATAACTGTTACGCCGAAAGCATGTTTTCAGATCAAGCAATTTATTCGTTTCGTCTAGCTATTAGTCTCGAGCCCACCGGTTAATCGATAGTTAAAATAGGTCTAAACTAGCTAGGTCCGTCGTTATTTTAAGGCCCATCCTAACATTAAAACAAACACACTAAAATAGAAAACCTTGAAAGTTTCGGTTGAATCGACAATTTGTTGATACCTCAATTTTTTTTTCAAATTTTGAAGTTTCTTTGAAAAGTGGAGACATCTACAGAAACTGACCGATGAAATCGCTTAACTTTAGGTGAAAACACGAAATTTCTCTCAATTTGCACAGTCACTGGTTTAAGATATCGATAATTTAGGAATTGAAAGGGGATGTTAATTGGAAATTTTAAATTTTCTAAAAACAAACGGCGCCAAGCGTCTTGTAACACCGGAAAATTCATATTTTCTCTGAATTGTGAAAAGCTTTCCCCCAACGTCAATTGTGTAAATGTCCTGTATAAATTCGAAGGTTCCGGTGATTGGTCGAAAATCCTCGGAACTTGTTTAGTATAATCAGAAGTAAATTTAGACACAAAACAACAAATAAAATTAACGCATTGCTACTTCCCGAGTAGTCGCTAAGGGTCACGATCCGTACTATTGCTGCGCGTTCGGGACCGATTCAACTTGTTTTTTTTTTTTAAATGAACTAATCGCAATCGCGGGTCCCCGAACGTGGCAGAACCTAGAATTTAAAAACTTTTAAAGCCCACGCAAGCAATGTGGAACCGCGTGTGCGTATCTTAGCGAGTAAGTGTGTAAAATTAACTATACATATACCTTCAGGAGAAAAAATTTAAACTATTTTGGTTCAAAGCAAAACGAAACTTTAAGTTTTGTTCTTTCCACCAGCCCCGGTGGAAAATAAAATCTACCAACTACAGAAAGCGGATATTCTAACAAGTGTATTTTTTAAGTTAATCTTATAGTTTTTTTCACCGACAAACGTATAGGTTACCATATGTAATGTTTTTAAGTTTAGAGTTCGAGCAATCGAGTCGATTTGTTTATTTCTTGATGTAAATTTGTACAACTATCTACTAATTGGAACGGTCCCCCGTTCACACTTGAGCTGAAACTAATCGAACGAAAATGTCAAACAATTGGGGGGAAAAAACTTTGTAAAAGATCCGTTTCAAAACTAGAAACTGCTAAATCTACCGACCGTTAATGCCCGAGGAATTTAAAAATTAAAATATAACACCAGCACATCATTGTAAAAAAAAATTATCGGTAGACAGAGGGAACATGATTTTATAACGTTAAGAAGAAAAAGAAATATAAAACCTGAAATAATCAAATGTTTACTTTTGTTTGTTTTATTTATTTTTTTGTTATCACTTCAGTTTCCCTTGGTTGATTGTTTTATTTAGTTCCTTGAATGTTCCATTCTCTTCCTTTAAATGTTTTAAATGTTCTTATCTATATTCGGTAAGTGTTTTCATTGTTAATTATTGTTTTACATAATTTCAGTCTCATAAGTTTAAACCTGAAACCTAATTTCACTGTTATTTTTAATTTCGAGAAATCAGGAAGAATTCACGTGTATTGCTTACTTTTAGAACAAACTTCAAGTGTGGACGCCGTCCCTTGCACTACAGCGCCACTATGACAACGGTGGTGAATAGCAGTACTAAAGCAGTGTGCTAAAGCAGAAAGCATGCGTCTGATGACGTACACACAAAACTTTCGGGGCTCCACTTAGCAAAATTTCGCTGTTACTTTCCGTTAGCAAAAATATTTTTTTACTGTTGAGTTAGCAAAAAGTTAAATTTACTTGATTTTAGTAATACAAAAGGTCATTTTACTTGATTTTAGTAAAACAAAGGTTTTTCAGCCGCTTTGTTCACAGACACCAGCCGCCGCGCCAATTTGGAGGAAAATAAAAAGCTGTCGCGATTAAGAGCGGTTCCGGTTGTTCGTTGGTGGTTCTTGTGGTGGCCAACTCCACGACTAAATGGTATCTGAATCGACACCGGATGCTTACAGGTAAGGTCCGATCATAAAATGTTCAGATTGTCCAATTTTTAAATTTAAAATTTTTGTGTGTTTTTTTTACCAGGTTAAAACTGCAACACGAAACCCGCAACGGCAATAAAGAAGGACCACAACTGGAAACAAGCTGCATCCGGCAAACACCCCGGTGCTGTACCTTTGATGAAGATGGGATTTCGCTAGCCAGTAGATACGTTCCCTGAATCGGAATTTCCGTTTTACAAAAAGTGTGATTTTTTTTTTAAATGTTAAAAATAAATTATAAGTGAATGAAATTTGTGTATTCTACTCAATAATCAAACATTCCCCTGATTCTCCACAGAAAAAATAACAAAACATTAAATTACGGATCCGGGCAAATCTTATTCTCCGGTTTTTGCTAAAAATTTGAGTAAAAACAGTGGCGGCTAACTTTTTTTCTCGTTTGCTAAAATTTTAGTTAAAAAATATTGCTAAATTGATTGCTAAGTTTCTAGCTGGTCAAATTTGAGCAAAATTTTGCTAAATTCCGGCCTCGAAAATTTTGTGTGTAGCTTTGTTGGAAACGGTTTCAATTTCGAATAATGATTCGTGATGCCATAAGAGATAAATGAGATTGAAGACATTATTTTATTACACAAATTACAATGTTGGATAGCAGTTCAAGATACAGATTACTGAAAATCTGGTTTTACATTTTCAACTACTAATTCATAAATATTTAATCAACATTAACCATTTTAAAGATGATCCAGATTTAACGCGATGTCTCTTAACTCAAAATGTCCCGCTTTTTTTCAACAAAGTTTTCCTGATTTATTATGATTAAGTTGCTTTATTAAAACTTCAAAATGATATTCTTAAATTTTGCGATGCAAGTCACATATATGTAAGCATTTCGATGGAGATTGTCAGATTGCCGGTTTTATCCAACCTTTCCCGGATATTTGATACTTAATTAAGGAAAAGTCCGGTCAGGCCTGGTTTCCTGGTGAATTATTTGTTATTTGCAAAACCTAGCTAAAAAAGTTTTAAATTGAGTGTTAAGAATTTTTTAATTTCGCATCTTAAAACGATTTTTTCGATCAAGTTTTAGCTAAATAATCATGAACGGTTTTTTAGAAGCCTAAAATACGATTCACTATCTCCTGATGTGGTTTGGTGGAGAAAACAATATCTAAAATGATTTTCTTGATTTTATAATTATTTATTTTTATAGTTTCCCACCTTAGGACATAACTAAATGAAATTGAATTCAAATTCAAATCGTATTTGAAATATTCATAATAATTCCATAATTTTGACCAAATTTGCCCGGATTTTGGTATGTAAATTTTGAAATCGAATGCCCGGATATTGCTTGGTTCTTAGATAAAATCGCCCGGATTTTCCCGATCCGGGAAAAAATCTGACAACCTTAGCTTAGAATATGTGTCGTCTTTACTCAAATTTTTGAGCAATTTTTGTCAATCTTCATGAACGGTTTTCCTGAAGTCTGAATGCGATTTTAAATCATTCATTAATTGATTTTTTGTAAGTAATACCTGGATTTTTACCAAATTTGCCCGGATATTGAACTGATTTCGGGTTGCATTTTCTCAACTGAATGCATGGATTCTGCGAGGTTTTGAGATAAAATGCCACGGATTTTAATACAGTTTTCATTGCATTCTTCAAGAAATGTGTTTTAATTATCGAACTGATGGCAGATTTCAATGCATCAAACTTTATGGGCCAAAGTATTGCTTTTCAAGTTGAATGTAAAACTGAATGAAATTTAAAAATGTTTCGTTTGTTATTATATTTTTCAATTTTTTATTTTTTGCCAATCTCTATATTGATTTGCGATAGGCAACTTAATTAATGTAGTTTTTTCTATTTTCCAAATCAGTTTCGAAAGAATTTTTTTATTCAAAATAATGGTTTAGAATAAGTATGACATAAATAAAAACATTGATTCACCCTT
Organism: Uranotaenia lowii; assembly: GCF_029784155.1. Taxonomy (NCBI): domain Eukaryota; kingdom Metazoa; phylum Arthropoda; class Insecta; order Diptera; family Culicidae; genus Uranotaenia; species Uranotaenia lowii. Next base: position 167,180,276 of record NC_073692.1, on the reverse strand, counting down.
TATATAGCAGCATAGCCTTTGAAAAGGATAAGGTCGAGAAGCTCCTCGATGGAAACTGGCTTTTTTTTGCATGCCAAAATTTGAAGCTTTCCAGTTAACTATAAAATATTATCAAAAAGATTTTACTTTTGGTGTGCTCGTGGAAGACTGCTAAAATTATGACCCACTATATTTTTCACTGTAGTGAATTAATTCAATAAGTTCGAATTTTTATTATAATTTTGAGCTGTTCTAAATTTTAAAACTAAACATATGTAATATGATGGAAATGAAAGCTTTACCAAGCATTTGAAAATTTGATTTTTGAGATTTTGAAAATCAGAAAATCGCTTGTAATGCGGATCATTTCCACCAATGATTAACTTTTTTTTCATTTCAATCAAAGTTTTTATTTTTATCCAATGATTCAGTTGGCGGAAGAACATTCCTGGGTGTTAAACCATAGCCGTTGACTCGGAAAGCAGGTATTCCACTAATTGAGCTATGCCTCAATTGTAGATTTATAAAATTATATATACAGGTATAGAAGCACTTTTATACCCAGAGTATCTACCAAAAACATTCAAACATAAATACTTATCACGACTATTTCCAACACTTTTTAAAATGTCCCGCTTTTTTTTCAAAACCTGTACGTCTCGGTGGTCGAGTGGTTAGCGTGTTAAAACGGTAATTGCTGGTCCGCTGATGATGTGGGTTCGATTCCCATCTCGGTACTGGGTGTTAAATGTTAATCTTAAGTTGTCCATGTCATTTATTCAGTCTGTGAAGCCTGAATTGGCTAAGGCGGTGTATGTCTTTTTAAAAACCATCTGGCAAGCCTAAACTAGGGTGATACGATATCAAAAGTTACTAACTTTTCGCTTTTTATATCATATCGATTGGTGGAGCCACATTTGCTTTTTTCGAAAATGTATCATCGCAATCATAAAATGAAGAATCAATATTGATAGGAATCTGGACTTCTTCTTCTTCTTAAACTGTGTTACGTCGAAATCTGTCTCTCTGAATAGTAATTTCTATGATAATGTTTTAATAAATCAATCAGTGGATTCAAAGGATTTATTTATGTTTTTAAATCAGAATCTCATGATTTTTAGAAACAAAATAATCAAACTTAAAACTAGAAATCATTATTTCCATTTGCAAACAATCGTCAAAAATCCTATAGAAATCGCATCAAGCCTGAAATATTGTACAGAATGTTATCTTTGACCCATCCGATATAACTTTTCAAAAATTCAACGCATGATATTTTTATGTTTGAGAGCTTACTTTAAAAATCTTAAAAATGAGCTTTGCGTGATTTCTAAGATATTTCTTTTCAAATGCTAATAATCCAATTTTCGTAAAATTGCTGTAACGCAAACCTTAAATAGAAATGTCAAATTTTACGAGAAAATAGTTTGTTAATAAATATATCATTCGAAGAAAATATGAGCAAAAAAGTTCAAGAGGTTGTATATCAGACACAACCACAAGGTTTACGTAGAATTATGGCATCTTTTTTTCAATTTCACAAAAACTTAATACATTTGTTTAATTTTAACTTATATTTTTTTTTGTTATAGCTAGTGTCATTTCTAGTCAGCCCTAACCCCTTAACACTGCAACATATAAACCAAATAAGCACCAGCTCCAGCGCCGACTCTCTAAGCAAGCCCAGCCCTAGTTGAACCTGCATGTGTTTAATTCAAAAATTGCTGAGCATCTAATCGAATTCGCTAAAATTTTGATTTTATATGCCGGAAATATCTTAGCGCACGCAAAATCAAGGAAAAGTTCAAAGGATAATAACGAAAAATGGTGGAGCACACGTGCAAGTGTGCGAGTATCGACGAACAAAAGCTTGCTTTGATCCATTGGTTTTTCATCCGGATCAATTTAAAGTACACTGCCGGCCAAAAGTTTAGGATAATCCCATTTTAAAACATGAAAACATACACGGACATAAACATCCGACACTTTGAATGTTCTGTTGAAATTTTTGTTATTTTAACGTAATCTTTCCTTTTATGGAAATTTTATGCCCTTTGATAGAGAACATTTCCTAAAATTTATTCACATAAAAATATGAAAATATAACGAACTTTTTGGAGTTAATGTATTTGCATGTACATGTTAGCATGTGTCGAATACTTATGTCCATCTACTTCATGAATACTTCAAGTGAAGATTGATTAAAAAGTTTAAGGCAAAATTTTTAGACTTGATTCTTTGTCGGATTCGATTATCCGTTCCGAAAAAAATGGTATCGACATGTATTTAGGACAAACTAAGCCTGTTTGTTCAACAGTTCAGACGGTCAACTGAAAATTTATGAATTTTATTCGAAATAACTGTTTGATCATTTAATTAACCTCCGTTCTGAAGAAAATTGGAACTTGATGAGACAACTTAAGAAACATTTCTAAAGCTATTTTGAGCTGAAAGACAGCTCCAGGCACTTTAGCGCCACCAAGACTACTGTGGCGGCTAGTTTAACTAAAGCAATTTTCAAGTGCATGTTTTGACGTCTGTTGACGCAACGAGTTGATATGTTTTTTAAAGTTAGATTTTTTTTTTTGGATTTATGAATTCAAGTCCACGATATGGATTGAAAATTCACGAGCTTTATCAATTAAAATGAAAGCATCATTCGAGATTTTAAATTTCAACTTCAAAATGAATCCTTCAGAAGTTTAAATTCACTGACGGAAGTTCGGAATCTTCACCTTTTATATATGTTTATCATAAATATGCAATGAGAATCGAATTAAAAAAAAACATTAACTTTGTTCGATAATTTTTGCAAAATTTCTGATCTTTAAGTCAATCTCAATTTCTCTATGAAACCTAAAAAGGAGTGAAGTTTTTTTTAACGGCATTTAAGAGTTCGAAGCATGGAAATCATAATTTTAAGTAGTTTTGTGCGTGTGGAAAATTTTTGAGGTTACATAACGGATTTTTTTTATAAGCCGATTAGATTTTTCAGCTCAGGTTTTTCATTTCAGATCTAATTTTCATATTAAGAATGGCTCAAAATGCTTTTCGCAGTTTGCGGTGATAATTTCAATACCAGTGATCATTGTGCGTGTTTCTTGAGAAATCAATCAGCTGTTTTTTTTCAATCATTTTCATAATCAATCTATTCACAGGTATTTTTTGTTGATTTTCACATTTCAACAAACTCAAATGTTATCAACAACCGGAAAACGATACAAACACAAGAAAAAACAACCAAAATGTACATAACGGGAGATTCCCTAGAATTAAAACAAAGATCGGGCATTTGCAATTTGAAATTCAACTTTCCATTTTCCGAGGAATATCTGGAATCCTGGAAAAAAATACCGTCTAGGGTGTAGAGTTTCTTCACGTCAAAATCGGTGTTGTAGCCAAGTAAAAAAAACAGCAAATCTCCTGAAATATGCTAGCAAAGGGAACCAAAAACCAGAAAAATGATAAAAAAAAATCCATCACAGATCAAACATCAACACTCTGAATATCGCGCATAAAAAAACACGAAACCAAACAGAAAAAAATGTCAGCAATACGATCTAAAATCCTAAAATCAAGCTATCTTTAAAATTAAGCCATTACTAAAGTAAGACTTTGGCAATGTTCTTACCGAGAAGGGAAAAATTTAAACAAAAAACATTTTTAGATGTAACTCACACATAAAGTATGACGATGTTCTTCAAATCCTCATTGAGAGCAAGTGAAAAGCAGAAAAATTCAAAACTGTGGAAGAAAAAACGCAATTTTGGACTAGTATTTTAATTTATATTTATATCGGAAATTTAGATTTTAGCGTTTAGAGGGAAGTAGAAGAGATGAATCATCCTAAGCTGGAAAAGTTTTTCTAAAAGTAGTTGCGTGAGAATCTAATCATCAATGACAAACAACCATGGAATCCGGATATAGAAGATGGATCGGAACGAGATAAACACGGAAGAAAAGTTATAAAAAAATAAACAAAAAACAAAGAAGAGATACGATTGGAACCTGATGGGAGGAAAAAAGTCAAAATTCCTGTTTGGAAAAGCTATAAATAAATTCACCAACACACACCCACTCTTTCTCACAAATACAAACATGGTATACCAATTTGATGAATTATAAGTTTAGGCGAAGCTAATATTAGAAACTGTATTGTAACGAACATGTGTGTATCTGAGTAATCTTTATGAGAAAAAAGCAGCAAATTCCGTAAAAAATCTAGCAAAAAGTGAACAAAATTATCCTCACAAAACAAAATTAGATGTTTCGATGTAGTTTGACAAAAAAAGTGAACAAAACATATAACAGATAGGGAAAAAACCCGTTCGTCAACAAATAAGAACACAAAAGTAAAACAAATCTTTTAAATAAGCGTTATTTCCAAAAAACTTAAGGTACCTTTGCCGAATGTCTGAAGAAAAAAAAACATTAACAGATTTTAGGAAACCAACAGAAATAAACAAAACATTCATCAGCTGTTACGTTGCTTCGGCAGACCAAAACAAACCGTTTTTTAAATTCTTGAAAACAAAAGAGTGCACATCAAATGGCTGAAAAAAAATTAACAACATCAACCCATCAACATTTGTTTCATCGAGTCTAGCAAGGGATGTCTTTCAGTTTTGAGAAAACGTTCAAAAGGAAAAAAAAAATTCAAAGCCATAATCGAAGGAAAAAGTACAAAATTTTCTTGACAAACAAACAAAAAACAACACTAAGCGAAGGAAAACGTAACAAAAAAAAAAACTTAACAAAGTTAGAACAAAAGTGAGCAAAATTTACAAACTAAGAAAAAATGAAACAAAAACCACAACAACACAAACTTTCGGAAGTACAAAATTTCAGGGTTCAAATTAAATCAAGCATTAAAATTTAAATGACAAAGCTAAACAATGGAAACAAAATGGAAGTCAAAACGAGGGAAACAAAATAATGAAGCAAAAAAAAACGAATGTGAGAATGAGGTGAGATGAAATAAACTGAAAATACTGAATGAGAAAGTAAACCGGCGATGTAGCACTACTAGTGAGGAAATAAAATAAAACAACACCCTATACGGAATGTTTGGGAAGCCAATCCCTCCTCCTGAATGATGGAACTTTAGAGAAGCAGAAAGGCGTAAAGCGTAGGGCGGAAGGGAAAAACACATACGTAACATTAAGCATAGATCTTTAAAATATTCGTAGATTGATCACGTATTTAGTTTGAAATCGAGCTGGTCCATCCGGAGATTATGCTACGAAGCAGTGATCCACGGATGGTGCCAGCAGATCAGAAAAATACAATTTTCGGCAACTATCCATCTTACTCATTAACAAGATAAAAACACGCATACGAATTGGAGTTCATTCAACCTGTTTTAGAGATAACGCTCGTATTTTTTCACCAATAAGAATGTGATAGACATTTTGTTTTAGTTTTTTTGTTACACATGTTATCGTTTTAACGAATTAATTTCAACAAAAGCATCAAAATCAAGGAGACGCTCAAACTTAACGGGAAAAGCTGAATTCAATTCGAGGAAGTCTGCCCTTTCGTCGGTCAAATCCAAACCTATACAAAAACTTATACAAATACAAGTATACTCTTAATATTCCTCTGTATACGAATTACCAACAAAAACAGTGTTCCCATCAATTCTCGGGACAATTGTTTGGAACTCTTCGGGCCTTACCAGAATAGAAAGGATATAAAGAACGAACGAGATACGAGGTATGGCCGATTGAGAGGCAGCGCTAAGCCGAATGTAAGATTTCAGAGTTTTTCCGTTGACTTTTAGCTTCCTAAACGATGAATAAGGTTTTTGATTTTAAATCAATCTGAATTCTCAGATAAGAAGTATGAAAACTTTTACAATTTGTCAACTTTATTGTTTAGATCCTTAACAGTGTTTTTCATTCTTTTTTTCGTTCGTCTATTAGCATATGAACTCATTCAATGAAAATGTACATTACTTTCAGTACTTTGTTCAACCACTTTTTTGTTTCAAGAAATAATATTTATAACATCTGTGATTTATAAATACAATGTAACTTAATAGTCATAGAAAATGAGAAAATAAACACAATACCAAACAGCTTTTCGAAGAGAAAGGGAAAAGTTCGTTGGAAGTAACATTTTACACACTGACACAAACGAACTCAGTTAATCAATTTATCGATCCATTCAGGAGCAAAAAAAATACATGCAAAATGCAGAAAACAAAATACGATTCGCTTGAAATTAATTTTCGGTATACCTACGTCATTGATACACTTTCTTCGATAGGGAAGATCGACACGAATTCCCGGAGAAATCAACCTTGTACACGCACTTTTATGATGGACAACTACTCGTTGTCTCCATTTTCGTTTTCCTTGATATTATAAATTCATATATTTATTATCGGTAGGAGTGAAGCAAAACCAAGTCACGTCACTTTCACCCATCACGGAGCAAACGATTTAAAAAAATCTTGAATCCAAACATA